>NC_134802.1:8652618-8760118 GCF_046742065.1 Oratosquilla oratoria | reverse complement strand
GAGAAATTATTAAAAATTTGAAATGATAAACCTATAGGTTACTTGTAATGATAGCTTAGGAGGTACTAATAATGATAAATGGGATAACTTTAGAAGGTACCTTTAGAATAATGAATTTAGAAGGTACTAATAATAATAACTATTAAAGCCATAACTTTAATAATAACTTTAGAAGGTACTAGTGAAGGTAAAAATAATGATCATTTTAGTAGGTACTAATGATTATATCTTAGAAAATATGTTTAGATGGTACTAATAAAGATAAATGGAGAACTTACTAATATTGATAACTTTAAAAGGTACTAATCATTATAACATTAGAAAATACTAATAATGATAACAGTCGGCAGTAATATTAATGATAACTTTAGAATGTAATGATATTTATAATTGTGGAGAGTACTAATAATGGTAAGGTTACAATAGTAACTTTGTTACAAATAATGATAACTTTAGAGAGTACTCTTAGTATCTTTTGAAGTAACTAATAACCATAGCTAGAGAAGGAATTGATAATTATAACTTTAGAATTAACTATTGTAAATAACTTTAGACGGTACCACTAATAATCGTTTTATAAAGTATTAACTAGGACAACTTTAGAAGTACCAATAATAATATTTTTAGGAAGTACTAAAAATTATACCCCGTCTGGGGTATTGGCTGCATGTTATTGTGGCAAAGTAGCATGTAGGGTCTATATGGGGCGCCCCTACGGATAGAGGAAAACTCTGTTCATAGAGAAATGACACTTATATACTACGACTGTCCCTCCGTTATGCTGTCCCCCAACCCCTTGTTACTGTCCTGTACAATTTCTCTGAATATTCATTTCCTTTTTCGCCTACATTCTCTGTGGTGGGGGAAAAGAATACTCCCACCAAGTATTTCCACTTGGATCGTAAGAGCCAAGAAGAAAGGGACGGGGATTGGGACTAGGCATCCTTCTCCTTGTAGCCCCACAGGGGACATTCCTAAAAAAAGTAAAGGCATAAGAGGGTCTAGGAGTTTTCCGACCAGCACCCTAAGGTTTGGGTCTTTTAATGTGCGTGGATGTGGTACAGATGAGAGTAAAAGGGAAGAGATAGGTAGTATGTTTATGAGAAGAAAGATGGATGTGTTGGCTTTGAGTGAAACTAAGTTGAAAGGGAAGGACGAGTGTAAGTTCGGGAGTGTAAGTGGGAGGTTATCAGGAGTGAAGAGAGGGCGAGGGAGGGAAGGGGTGGCTATATTAGTAAGTGAAGAGATAGGTAAACGTATAGTGGAGTGGAAGGAGGTTTCCTCAAGGATAATGTGGATGAAGGTGAAACTGGGAAAGGAGATGTGGGTTTTTGTAAGTGCATATGGGCCTGGCAGTGAGAAGAGTGTAGAAGAAAGGGAGGCCTTTTGGATAGATTTAAATGAATGCATAGAGGATTTAGGGAGAAATGTCAATGTGATAGTACTGGGAGACCTTAATGCTAGGGTAGGAAATGATCCAATTGATGGAGTGGTTGGGAAATGTGGAATTCCAGGAAAGAATCGTAGTGGAGAGTTGATGGTGGAAATGTGTCTAGAAAGAGAGTCGATGATAGCAAATACAGTGTTTTGGAAGAAAGTCAAGCATAAGTACACATGGGAGAGGGTGGTGGATGGAAGGGTGGTAGATAGAGCGTTAATGGATTATGTAGTGGTAAATAGGATTATGATAGGAAGAGTTAAGGATGTACATGTGCTAGGGGGAGAGGGTGGGGGAATATCAGATCATTTTTTGGTGGAAGGTAAGTTGAGAGTGGAGGATAGATGGAGAAAGAGGAAAGGGACAAAAGGTAGGGAGGTGCTTAGAGTGAACTCTTAAAATGAAAAGAAAAAGGCGAAGGAGTACAAGAAGAAGCTGAAGGAGGAGTGGGAGGGAGTGAAGGATAGAGTAGAGCTAGGTGTGGAGGAGGAATGGGAATGGTTCAAGGAGGGAGTCACAAAGTGTGCAAAGATGGTGTGTGGAACAAGAAGGACAGGAGGAAATAGAAGGAAGGGTAGTGAATGGTGGGATGAGGAAACAAAGAAGGTTATAGAAGAGAAGAAGCGAGCTTTCACAGATTGGTTACAAAATAGGACGAGGGAGTCATATGAGAGGCACAAAGAACATAAAAGAGAAGTAAAGCAAAAGGTAAAGGAGGCAAAGAGGAGAACAGATGTGAAATGGGGTAAGAGTATGACAGAAAATTTTGAAAGTGATAAAAAGATGTTTTGGAAAGAATTTTAGAGAGGAAGAGGAGGCGAATCAAGTAGAGAAGAAAAAGTAAAAGGTGCAGATGGAGAGATGATAATGGAAGAGAAGGCAGTAAGGGGAAGATGAGCAGAATATTTTAGGGAGTTGCTAAATGTGAAGGAGGATAGGGGGGGAAAGATAGCTGCAGTGGGAAATGCTAAGAAAATGACCGTGATGAGTGAGGAACATGGATGAGAAATAAGGAAGGATGAAGTGAAGGCAGTTGTTAAGATGATGAAAGCAGGTAAGGCACCTGGTCTGGATGGATCCCATGCAGATTGTCTGAAAAAGGGAGGTACAGTGATGGTGGACTGGCTGGTGAGGTTATTTAATGTTTGCTGGAGAGAGGGTAGAGTGCCGAAGGAGTGGAGGAGTGCCTGTATAGTTCCACTTTACAAGGGAAAAGGGGACAAGTGTAAATGTAGTAGTTTCAGAGGGATTAGCTTGTTAAGTGTAGTTGGGAAGGCTTATGGGAGGATCTTGATTGAGAGGATTAGGAGAGGAACAGAAGGAGTAATTGGTGAGGAACAGTGTGTATTTAGGACGGGTAAAGGTTGTGTAGATCAGATTTTTGTGGCAAGACAGATATGTGAGAAAGCTATAGGAAAGGGGAAGGATGTTTTTTGGGTTTTTATGGATCTGGAAAAGGCTTACGACAGGGTAGACTGAAAGGCACTGTGGGAGGTTTTGCGGATTTACGGGATAGGATTAAAGCTTCTAGGAGCTGTCAAGAGTTTTTATGAGAGTAGTAGAGCTTGTGTCAGGATTAGAAATGGAGAGAGTAAGTGGTTCGAGGTAAAGGTGGGACTTCGTCAAGGATGCGTTATGTCACCCTGGCTGTTGAACCTATACATGGATGGGGTAGTGCGAGAGGTAAATGGAAGGGTAGTGGGTCAGGGATTGGAGATGGTTAAAGAAAATGGAGAGAAGTTTGAGGTGAGCCAGCTGTTGTTTGCGGACGATACTGCGCTTTTGGCAGGATCGGAGGAGGGATTGAGTAAGTTGGTGACAGAGTTTGGGAGAGTGTGTGATAGAAGAAAGCTGAAGATAAATGTGGGTAAAAGTAAGGTGATGAGATGTACAAGGGGTGCAAGTGGCAGTAGACTGGAAGTGAGCATTAAGGGAGAGCGACTGGAGGAAGTGGATAGTTTTAGATACTTGGGTGCGAATGTGGCAGGAAAAGGTGGAGTGAAGGTGGAGGTAGAATGTAGATTGAGAGAAGCGAATAAATGCCTCCTGGATGACCCGTCATCCAGGAGGTGCTAAGATAAGAGGGTGGAGGGGTGTGGAGTGTATTCAGGGATGGAATGGGTGGGATTGATTTTATGTCTTTTCCTTTTTGGCTACCTCCCTTGAAAGGGGAGAAAAACCTTGGTATATGTATGTATGTACTAAAAATTATTGTTTTAGAGAAGTTTTAATAGAGATAGCTTTATAAGGTACTTCGTTGACCAATATAGAAAGTATGAATAATAAAAACATTTTAGAAGGTACTAGTAATGGTAACTTTAGAAATTACTAATAATGAGATCATTATATGCTAATAATAATGATAATTTTCTAAGGTAGTACATCATGGTCATAATAATGATAACTTTAGAAGGTACTAATAATGATAACTTAAGAAAGTACTAACAGTGAGATATTTTGAAAGTTCTAAAATGATACTCTATAGGTTACTGTAATAATAACCTAGGGAATTATCAATAATAATAACAACTTTAGAAGTCACTAATGATAATGAAAATAATGAATTAGAAGGTACCAATAATAATAAATAATAAAGTCATAACTTTAATGACAATTTTAAAAGGTACTAATAATCATATTGACGTCGTCAGTTCACCACCGGTGAAAGATAAGTGTGCAGCCCTCAAGACTGCCTTGAGGAAACACTACGCCAGGCCCGATAACGAGCTGTACAAGGAAATCCAGTACAGCGAAATCAGAAACGACCGACCATCACAACTCTTCAGGAGAATTGCCACCCTTAACGCACGAGCAAAGGTGCAATTGCCCAAGGAACTCCTCCGGTCATTACACCTCGCTAAGATGCCGGAGGCCCTGCAGTTAAATCTGGAAGCCCTAGCCGCCGACAAGGACGACGACGCCTACTGCTCCATCGCCACAGGATGTACCAGCCCTATAGGTCCTTACAGGCTACGACACACGCCATGCTCTCTGTGAGGAGTATCATTTACAGTGACGATGCGATACATAATATAAGTGAAGTGCGCAGTGAGAAACCAGATGCTAGTGATCGCGGGATTCACGGTTACAACCCTCCAACCAGCTGTCCCTCAGACATTAGTGCAGTGAGAAAAAACACGCTTACATCGTACAATGCCGAGGATCAAAGTGTGCAGCAGCTACGGCGGGAAATCCCCGACATGAAGAAATTGCTGAGTCTGTTTTTGGACGAAAAGGAATGCCATCAAACACCACGAACCACCGTCCCGGGACAGGATAGTGGCCCCTGCTGGTACCATACCCGTTTCGGCAACAAGGCCCCCAAATGAACACTGCCTTGTAGCTGATCGATAAACTCCAGACGCGGGGGTCGGTAAGCACTCCTACCCCCGCTAACCATGCCCACACACTCCTCTCAGTGCGTGATAGCCATACTGGACTATCCTTCCTGGTGGACACGGGCTCAGCCGTCAGCATCATGCCTCCGACGGGGGACCTAAGCCAAGGTACAAGCCTTCCGTCGTACGACCTGCTTGCAGCTAACGGTACACCCATCGCCACGTACGGCAGCCACTACAGCGTCTTGGACCTCCAGAATGGCAAGTCCTCTTGGACCTTCGTTATCACAGATGTCCGCCAACCCATTCTTGGCTACGACTTCCTACAATACTACAAAATGGCAGTCGGCGCCAAGGATAACTGCTTGTACCATGCAACAAGACGCATACCAGGAACTACCACCAACGCCTCTTCTCCTAAAGTATCTTCCTTTCAACAATTTTTAGTGATAGCTAATGTGCACTAATAATGAGGGTTTAGAACATAAAACTGACAAGCTTTAATGGGTACTAATCTTGTCAATATTGACAAGATTGTCAAGTTTAGAAGATACTGTTAAGGATAACTTTAATGTGTAGAAATAGTGACAATCGTGGATTATACTAATATGGATAAGTTTAGAAGGTTCTATTAATGATAACTTTATTTTGCACTAATAATGACAAGTTTAGCATATATGTTTACAAGGTTTAATGATAAAACAAGTTTAAGGTGTATCAATAATCACAAGTTTAGAATATAATAATGATGATTTTAGAATATACTAATAATGATAATTTTAGAATATACTAATAATAATAAGTTTAGAATATACTAATAATGAAAGTTGAATATCCGAACAATGACAAAATTATAATGACAATTTTAAAGGCACTATTGATTATAACTTTAATGTGTACTAATAATCACAGGTTTACAATATTTTAGTAATGACATGCATAGAAGGCTACATTAATGATAATTGTGTATACATTGTGACGAATGTGGATAGGAGGTAAGGGAACACGGGCTGAGGGAAATACTTTTATTCCTGACTAGTTTCGCCTGAGTGGCTTCTTCAGAAGAAGCCACTCAGGCGAAACTAGTCAGGTATTTCCCTCAGCCCGTGTTCCCTTACCTCCTATCCACATTAATGATAATGTTAATGTGTAGTAATAATGACACGTTTGAAATATATTAACAACGTAAGGTTTAGAAAATACTAATAAACCTGACATTATAAGCATGTTCTAAATTTGTCATCAGTAGTATATTCTACACTTGTCATTATTAGTACAAATTAAAGCTTGTCAATATTTGCATGTTCTAAACCCTCATTATTAAATCATCATTAACAATACTTTCTAATTTTGTCATTGTTCGAAACATATCAGTATTATTATATACTAAACATTATCTTCTTGGGTATTCCAAAATTTTCATTCTTCGTACTCATTAGAGTTGTCATTATTAGGACCTTGTATACATATCATTATTAGTATATTCTAAACTTGGCAATACAAGATTATCATTATTCTGAACTTGTCATTATTGGTACATTCTAGACTTGTGAGTATTAAAGTTACCATTAGTAGTTTCTTCTAAACATAATATTGTTAGGCTATTCAAAACTAATCATTATTAGTATTATTATTAGTATTAATCATCATTAATAGCAACTTCTGATTTTGCTATTACTAATATATTCCAAAGTTTATCATTATTAGTATATTCTAAACTTGTGAGTATTAATACATGTTAAAGTTACCATTACTAGTGTCTTCTAAACATGATATTGTTAGGTTATTCAAAACTAATCGTTATTAGTACGTATTATATTTATCATTAATAGCAACTTCTGATTATGCTATTACAAGAATTTTCTCAACTTTGCATTATTAATATGATTCAAACGTGTCATTATTACTACACATTAACGTTATCATTAATATAACCTCCAAAACTTGTCATTATTACAAAATTGTAAATTTGTGATTATTGGTACATATTAAAGTTATCATTAACAGTGCCTTTAAACTTTTCAATATTAGTATTTTTCAAACATTAATTATTAGAAGACATCAAAGTTTTCATTTATAGTACATTCTAAATTTGTCATTAGTACGTTGTGGTCATTATTAGTACAAATTAAAGTTATGAATATATATTACCTTCTAAAGTTGTAATTATTAGTAAATTCTAAACTTAATATGTTCGAAACTTGTATTTATTGATACACATTAAAGTTATCATTAATAGTACCTTGTAAACTTATATGCCAAACTTGTCATTATTAGTACAAAATAAAGTTATCATTATTTCTACACATCAAAGTTATCATGACGAGTATTTTCTAAATCTGTCAATCTTAGTAGATTCTAAAATCTTACTTCTAAACCTGTGGTTATTAGCAGATATCTCAAGTATATCATTTCTCAAGTTTATCATTATTCTAAATTTGTCATTATTGGTATATTTTAAACATGTGAGTATTAATACATGTTAAAGTTACCATTAGTAATGTCTTCTAATCATGATACTGTTAGGTTTTTCAAAACTAATCATTATTAGTATGTATCATATTTATCATTAATAGTAACTTCTGATTTTGCTATTACCAGAACTTTGCATTATCTATATGATTCAAACGTGTCATTATTACTACACATTAACGTTATCATTAATATATCCTCCAAAACTTGTCATTATTACAAAATTATAAACTTGTGATTATTGGTACATATTAAAGTTATTATTAACAGTGCCTTAAACTTTTCAATATTAGTATTTTTCAAACATTAATTATAAGAAGACATTAAAGTTTTCATTTATAGTACATTCTACATTTGTCATTAGTACGTTCTGGTCATTATTAGTACAAATTAAAGTTATCATATATATTACCTTCTAAAGTTGTCATTATTAGTAATTTCTAAACTTAATCAATGTTATCATTGTAAACTTGTAAACTTATATGCTAAACTTGTCATTATTAGTACAAAATAAGGTTATCATTACTAGAACCTTCTAAACTTATCATTATTAATATATCCACACTTTTCATTATTTCTACACATCAAAATTATCTTAGTAGATTCTAAACTTTTAATTGTATATACATTCTAAACCTGTGGTTATTAGTGCATTTCTTCTATACATGTCGTTATTAGTATATTCTATTTTTGTCATTATTAGGACACCTTAAAGTTACAGCTAATAGCACATTCTTGATTCCTTATTGTTGGTATATCATAAAATTGTCAGTATTAGTGTATTCTAAACTTTTCTTTATTATTGTTTATTATTATTATTTATTATAAACGTCGTTATTGATACATATTAAAAATATTAGTAGTAGTATCTCCTAAACTTGTATTATTAGTACACGTACCTTCTAAACATCGTTATTAGTATATTCTAAACTTGTCATTGTCAGTACACATTAACGTTATTATCAATATTACCTTCTTAACTTGACATCATTAGTATAGTATAAACTTGCCATATTAGTACACATTAAATTAATCATTAATAGTATATTCTAAAATTGTCATTATCAGTATATTCTTAACTTGTCATTATTAGTACATGTTAAAACTATTAGGACCTCGTATACTTATCATTATTGGTATATTCTAAACTTGGCAAAACTAATATATTCCAAAGTTTATCATTTTTCTAAACTTGTCATTATTGCTATATTCTAAACTTGTGAGTATTAGTACATGTTAAAGTAGTAGTGTCTTCTAAACATGACATTGTTGGTTTATTCAAAACAAATCATTGATAGTATTAGTATTTTCTAAACTTTGCATTATTAATATAATTCAAACGTGTCATTATACATTAACGTTATCATTAATATAACCTTCTAAACATGTCATTATTGGTGTTTTTTTATTTTCTTTATTAGTATTTTATAAACTTGTCATTATCCATACATATTAAAGCAAAGCTATTAGTATCTTCTAAACTTGTCATTATTTGTATATTCTAGTATTATTAGAACACGTTAACAGTACCTTCTACCTTAACAGTAACTTGACATCATTAGTATATTATACACATGTAAGTAATCATTAATAGTATATTCTAAATTTGTCATTATCACTATATTCTAAACTTGTCATTGTCAGTAGACATTAAAGTTATCATTAAAAATACCTTCCTATTTTTTCATTATTTGGATATTATAAACCTCTTCTAAACTTTGCATTATTAATATAATTCAAACGTGTCATTACACATTAACGTTATCATTAATATATTCTAAACATGTCATTATTGGTGTTTTTTTATTTTCTTTATTAGTATTTTATAAACTTGTCATTATCCATACATATTAAAGCAAAGCTATTAGTATCTTCTAAACTTGTTATCAATAGTACATTTTAAATTTGTGATTATTAGTACAAATTAAATATATCATTAGTAGATCCGTCTATGCCTGTCATTTAGTATATTCTAAACTTCTCCTTATTAGTATATTCTAAACATGTTATTAGTGCACATTAAAGTCATCATTAATAGTAACTTCTAAACATGACATTATTTATTCATAGAACGGTCTAAATTTGTCATTATTAGTATGTTCTACACTTGATCGTACCATCTAAACTTCTCATTATTAGTATATTCTAAACATGTTATTAGTGCACATTAAAGTCATCATTAAAAGTAACCTAAACATGACATTATTTATTCATAGAACGGTCTAAATTTGTCATTATTAGTATGTTCTAAACTTGTCCAGATTTGTTCAAATTAAAGTTATATCTAATAGCACCTAAACTTATAATTCAGTATATTCTTAATTATTAATACACATTAAAGTTACTATTAGTACTACCTTCTAAATATGTCATTATTAGGACACATTAAAATTTTCCTTAATGGTACATTGTAAGCTTGTCATTATTAGTATATTCTTAACATGTAGACACTAAAGTTATCATCAATACTGCATTCTAAACTTCTCATTTTAATATTAGCAGTACTTGCCATTGTTAGTATATTATAAAATTTTCATTATTATTACACATTAAAGTTTTTATTAATACCTTCTAAACTTATCAATGTAGGTATATTCTAAACATGCCATTATTAGTATATTATAACTTGTCATTTTTAGAATACCTTATAGCTATCAGTAATAGTTCCTTCTAAACCTGTTACTATTTGTATATTCTAAACTTATAATTGGTAGACAGGAAACTTTCATTTTTAAAAAGTTGCTATTATCGTTATATGATAAACTTTTCATTAATAATACAAATTAAAGTTTTTTTTATTAGTACCTTCTAAACTTCTATTGGTATATTCTATTGGTATATTCTATACCTTCTATTGGTATATTCTAAAATTCTCATTAACAGTGCCTTTAGAACCTATATATTAGTACATTCTAAGCGTGTCATTTTTAGAACACATTAGATTTATCACTAATAGTACCTTCTAAACTTGTCATTATTATTATATTATAGTTAACAGTTATAGTAACTTCTCAACTTGTTATTATTAGCATATTCTAAACTTGTCTTAGTTAGTATATTGTAA
This sequence comes from Oratosquilla oratoria, assembly GCF_046742065.1. NCBI lineage: Eukaryota > Metazoa > Arthropoda > Malacostraca > Stomatopoda > Squillidae > Oratosquilla > Oratosquilla oratoria. Next base: position 8,749,806 of record NC_134802.1, on the reverse strand, counting down.
ACTTTCATTATTAGTACACATGAAAGTTTTCATTACCAGTGCTTTCTAAACTTCTCATTATTACGTGTCATTATTTGTACATATTTAAGTTATCATTAATAGGTCCTTTAAACTTATCATTATTGCTATATTTTAAACATGTGAGTATTACATTCTTCTAAACTTGTCATTATCTTTTATTCTAAACGTTTTAATACTTGTATTTCATTAACAGTACCTTCTAAACTTCTTATTATTACGTGCCATTAATTATCATTAATAGGATCTTTTCAATTCATCATTATTGCTATATCTTAAACATGTCAATATTAGATTCTTCTAAAGTTGTCATTTCCGTTTATTCTAAACATTGTATTACTTGTGTATTAAACTTGTCATTAAACTTATTACAAATTAAAGTTATCATTATCGTTAAAAACTTATCACTACTAAATTTTAATGTGTACTAATAAAAACAAGTTTAGAATATATATTCCAAACTTGTTTTTATTAGTACACATTAAAGTTATCATTAATACTTCCTTTTCAACATGTCATTATATGTATGTTCTATATTTGTCATTAGTAGTACACAATAAATATATTAATTGTATTTTCACACTTGATTATTAGTATATTCCAAAATTCTCATGATTACTACACATTAATGTTATCTTTAAAAATACTTTCTAATCTTGTTTTTGTTATCTAAACTTGTCAGTATTAGTATATTCTAATTTTTTTCATTATTACTCCTAGATTTTCTTTATATATTCTAAACTTGTCATTATTAGTTCTTATTAACGTTATCATTATTAGTACCTTCTAAACTTATTATTATTAGTATATACAAAATTCTAAATTCTTTCCATTGTTAGTACTCATACATGTTCCTTCTAAACCTCTTTTTATTAGTATATTGTAAACTTCTGATTATTATTACACAGTTATTATCAATAATACCTTCTAAACTTGTCAAAGTTAAATGCATTATCAATATATCTTTTAAACTAGTCATTATTAGTATATTACAAACTTGCCATTATTAGTATCTTTTAAGTTTTCATTATTAGTATACATTGGTATATTCTAGTTTTTCCATTATTAGTACACATAAAAGTTATCATTAACTGTGCCTTGCATTATCAGTATATTGTAAACTTGTCACATTGAAGCTATACCTTCTAAACTTGACATCATTTGTATATTACAAAATTGCTATTTCTAAAATTATCATTATTAGTGCACATTAAAGTTATCATGCAATAGTACCCTCTAAATTTCTTATTATTAGTATATTCCAACCTGTTATTACTAGTACACATTGAAGCTATCTTTAATAATACCTTCTAAACTTGTCATAATTAGAATATCATAAATTTGTCCCTATTAATATACATTATGCTGATATTCTATGGCTGTTATTATTAGTATATTCTAAACTTTTCATTATTTACACAGATCAAATTATTCAATATTAGTACATATCAAAGATATTTAATATAACCTTCTAAAATTGTCATTTATAAAACATATTAAAGTTATTATAAATATAATTTTCTAAAATTTTGATTATTAAAGTTATCACCAATAGTTCCAACTGAATATGTTATTCTTAATATATTCTAAACTTGTTACTATCAGTGCATATTAAAGTTATTAAAAGTATATTCTAAACATGTCATTACTAGTATTTTATATTTTTTTCACTATTAATACATTAAAGTAATTGTTAGTACACATTAAAAATTTTGATAATAGTACCTGCTAAACGCTATACTTTTTTTTTTAAATAAATTTCCCACATTACCATCAATTAATTTTTTCATTAGTTTTGAATATACTAACAATGACATGTTTAGAAGACACTGCCAATGATAACTTTAATATGTACTAATACTCAAAAGTTTATAATATAGTAATAGTGACAAGTTTAGGATAATGATAAACTCGGAATATATTATTATTACCAAGTGTAGGATATACTAATAATGGTAAGGATACAAGGTCCTAGTAATGATAACTTCAATGTATACTAATAAAGTTTAGAATACCAAAGAAGATATGTTTAGTATTTACTAATAGTGATGTTTCGAATTTACGAACAATGACAACTTTTAAATAAAAACTTTAATGTTTTCTGATAATTAATGTTTGGTATATACTAATAATGACAAGTTTAAAGGCACTATTAATGATGACTTGAATATGTACACATATTCACATGTTATATGTTATTATTCACATGTTATTATAATACATGTATTATGTACACATAATCACATATTCACAATAGTGTAATAAAGTTTAAAAGGTTATATTAATAATAATGTTGTGTAACAATGATAACACGTTTTGATTATATTGATAATGTAAAGTTTAATAAATACTAATAATAACATAATTAGAAGTTCCTGTCAATGATAACTATAATACGTACTATTAATGATTAGTTTTGAAGAAGAAAAAACTAACAATGTCATTAAAAAGCCAGTAATAATGGTAACTTTAACATGTACTAATACTCACAATTTTAGAATATGACAAGTTTTAAATAATTATAAACTGGAATATATTAGTATTGCCAAGTTTAGAATATACTAATAATGGTTCTAATAATGATAACTTTAATGTTTACTAATAATGACAAGTTTAGAATAATAAAGAAGATATGTTAGTATTTACTAATACTGATATTTTTCGAATATACGAAATATGACAATTTTAGAAAGTATTGTTAATGATAACTTAAACGTGTACTAATAAAGAGAAGCTTTTAATGATAACTCAGATATGTGTTAATAATAACGTTTATAATATACAAAAATTGACAAGTGTAGAGGGTACTATTGATAATGAATTGAAAGTGTACTAAAATGACAAAATCAGAAAGATTCTATTAATGATAACTTTAATGTGTAGTTACAAAGACAAGTTTATAAGGTACTATTAATGATAACTTTAATGTGTACTAATAATGACAAGTTCAGGAACAATGACAAGTTCAGAAAGTTCTAATATAAACTTTAATAAATTCTAATACTGACAAATTTAAAAAACACCAATAATGAGAATGAGATGTTTAGAATATTAATGATAACTTAAATGGCAAATGGCAAATGACGACAAGTTTAGAACTTTGAATAACAAGTTTGGAAAGCACTATTAAAGATAAAATCTATGCGAAATGATTATGAAAGTTTAGAATATGACAATGTTAATGCTGTTTCGAAGGTACTATTAATGACTTTAATTTTTACTAGTGATAAGTTTAGAACATACTAATAATGTCAAGTTTAGAATGTCTAGAATGTACTAGTTTAAACGATAACAATAATGATAAGGTTTAATGACAACTTTAACATATACTAATATTGCCAAGTTTAGAATATACTAATAATTAAAAGTTTAAAACGTCCTATTAATGATAAAATTGATATTAAGTATCAAGTTTAGAATATACCAATGAAGACATGTTTAGCTTATATAGAAGTTTAGAAAGTACTATTAATGTGTACTTTAATGTGTACTTTAATGTGTACTTTAATGTGTACTTTAATGTGTACCAATAATACTTTAATGTGTACCAATGAAGACATGTTTAGCATATATAGAAGTTTAGAAAGTACTATTAATGTGTACTTTAATGTGTACTTTAATGTGTACTAATAATGAAAAGTATAAAACATTCTAATGATGACAAGTTTAAATGGTACTATTAATGATATCTTTGATGTGTACTTACAATGACAAGTTTACAATATTCCAATAATGAGAGGTTTAGAAGATACTACAAAAATAACTAATGATGAGTTTAGAATATACTAATTATAACAAGTTTAAAGGGTGCTCTTAATGATAAGTGTAGAAGGTACTATTAATTACTTTATTTTTTACTAATGATAAGTTTAGAACATACTAATAATGTCAATTTTAGAATGTACTAAAAAACAAGATTAGAAGGTACTTTTAATGATAAATTCTGTGTACTATAATGTCAAATTTGGAATATATTAATAATAATAATTAGGATATACTATTAATGATAAGTTTACTAATAATAACGAGTTTTGAATATACTAATAATGATATGTTCAGAATATACTAGTTTGAATTATAATAATAATGACAAGGTTAGAATAATGACAACTTTAACGTATACTAAAATAGCCAGACTTAGAATATACTAATGATAACGTCCTATTAATGATAAATTTAATATGAACTATTAATGACAAGTTTAGAACATACTAATAAGTTGAAGACACATTTAGAACATACCAATATTAACATGTTTAGAATATACGTATAATGAGAAGTCTAGAAAGTACTATTAATGAAAAGTATAGAACACTCTAATGGTAACAGGTTTAAAAGGTACTATTAATGATATCTTACAATGACAAGTTATTCTAATAATGACAGATTTAGAAGATACTATTTAGAATACTTTTTAGAATTATTAGAATATACTAATAATGCCATGTTTAGAATATACTAATGATGACAAGTTTAGAAGATATTATTTATGATAACTTCAATGTTTACTAATAATAACAAATTTAGAATATACTGATAATAAGAAGTGTGCGATTAATGATAAATTTTATTTGCACAAAAATGTCAAATTTAGAATGTGGTAATAATCGGTACTTTTGATCATTTTGTTGTGTTGTAATAATGTCAAGATTAGAATATAATAGTAATAATAACTAATGTATATTGATACTGACAAGATTAAGATTCTTTTAGCAATATCTTTAACAAGTACTATTAAAGAAAGTTTAGAATATTCTAATAATGACAAGTTTAATGTGTCATAATGTCATATTTAAAAGGTACAATTAATTGAAAATTTAATGTGTACTAATAATGACAAGTTGAAAAGGAATTATCGATGATAACTTTAATATGTCCTAGTAATGACAAGTTTAATGACATTTTTAGGTACTTCTAATAAAAAAAACTTTAATGTGTACTAATAATGACAAATTAAGATTATGGTATTAATGATCATTTTAACGAGTGCAAGTTTAATATATACCAATAACGACAAAATCAGAAAATTCTCTTGATATTAACTCAAATATGTACTAAGAATGACAACTTTAGAATATACAAGGTTATACAAGTTTAGAATCTCCTATTAATGATAACATTAATAAGTACTAATTATAAAAGTTGAGAACAATGACAAGTTTAGAAAGTACTATTAATGGTAAGTTTAATGTATAGTGGTTATGATACGTTAAGAATATACTTATAATGACACGTATATAAGATACTAATAATGACAAGTTTACAAGATACTCTTAATAATAACTAATACTAATAATGATGATTATAGAACATGCTAATAATGATCATATTAAATATACTATTAATGAGAACTTTAAAGTGTACTATTAATGACAAGTTTAGAATATACTAATAATGAAATTTTAGAATATTTTATTAATGATAACTTTAAAGTGTACCAATAGTGGCAACCTTAGAATATGCAAGTACATGTTGAGAAAGTACTATTAATGATAACTCTAATATGTACTCATAATCACATGTTTAGAATATACTAATATCGATAAGTTTAGAAGGTACTATTAATGATAACTTTAATATGCACTAATAATGGCAATTGTAGAGGATACTGATAATAACAAATATTAGAAAATATTATGAAAGTTGAAAATATACTATTATGGGTAAGTTTATAATATACTAATAATGACAAGTTTAGAAATTACTATTAATGGTAAGTTTAATGAATAGTAATAATGATACGTTAAGAATATACTTATAAGAACAAGTTGAGAAAATACTAATAATGAGAAGTTTACAATATAAATAATGATCAGATTAAAGATTAATGATACCTTTAATGTGTACTATTCATGAAAATTTCAGAATATACTAATAAAGAAATTTTAGAACATTCTACTAATGATAACTTTAAAGTGTACCAATAGCTTATAATATTAAAGATAATTATATGTTTAGAAAGCACTATTAATGATAATTCTAATATGTACTCAAGTGTACTAATAATAACATAATTTGTACTAATAAGGGCAAGTTTAGAAGGTACTATTAATGATAACTTAAATATGCACTAATAATGGCAATTGTAGAGGATATTCTTAGTATATTCTAAACTTACTATCAGTGCATATTAAAGTTATCATTAAAAGTATATTCTAAACATGCCATTACTAGTAAGTTGTAAATTTTTCACTATTAGTACTCATTAAAGTACCTGCTAAACGCTATACGTTTTCTTTCTAAATTTCCCATTTTATTATAAATTAAATTATATTTTGTCATATTCTAAACTTTTCATTATCATTTCGCATAGATTTTATCTTTAATAGTGCTTTCCAAACTTGTCATTATTAGTATATTCTAAACTTCTCATTAATAGTATATACTAAACTTATCACTATTAATAGACATTAAAGTTATCCTTAATAGTACCTTCTAAACTTGGCATTATTAGTATATTCCAAGCTTCTCTTTATTAGTACAAGTTAACGTTATCAATTGTAGTACCTTCTAAACTTACCCTTATTAGTATATAGTGCTTTGTTTATATTAGTACACATTAAAGTTATCGTACCTTCTAAAAGTTGTCATTAAAACTTATCTTTACTTGTATATTACAAAAATACTACTTTTAATGTATTTTAAACTTGTCAATATTACCACATTACCACATATTAGCACCTTCTAAAATCGCCATTATTATTATATTAAACTTGTCATTATCAGTATATTCTAAATTTATCTTTTAAAGTTTTCTTCTAAATATGCCATTTATATATATATATATATATATATATATATATATATATATATATATTTATATATATATATATATATTTTTTACTGTACCTTTCAAATTTGTGATTATTAGCATTATTACTACACATTGAAGTTAGCATTAATAGTAGTTTCTTAAGCTTTCATTAGTATGTTCTAAATTTATCGTCATTTACCATTTGCCATGTAAGTTTTCATTAATAGTACCTTCTAAACATCTCATTTTTAGTATAATTTAAACTTCTCATCATTAGTGTTTTCTAGATTTGTCAATATTGGATTTTATTAAAGTTTACAGTAATAGAACTTTCTGAACTTGTCATTGTTACTGCATTTTAAACTTGTCATTATTAGTACACATTAAAGTTATCATTAATAGTACCTTATGAACTTGTCTTTGTAACTACACATTAAAATTATCATTAATAGTATCATTAGTATCATTGGTATAATTAGTATCATTAGTATCATTAGTATCATTAGTATCATTAGTATCATTAAATTATCATTAGTATCATTAGTATCATTAAAGTTATCATTAATAGTATCTTTCTAAATTTGTCATTTTAGTACACATTCAATTCATTATCAATAGTACCCTCTACACTTGTCAAAATTTGTATATTATAAACTTGTTATTATTAACACATATCTAAGTTATTATTAAAAGCTTCTCTTTATTAGTACACGTTAAAGTTATCATTAACAATACTTTCTAAAGTGTCATTGTTCGTATATTCGAAAAATATAAGTATTAGTAAATACTAACATATCTTCTTTATTATTCTAAACTTGTCATTATTAGTACACATTAAAGCTATCATTATTAGGACCATTATGAGTATATTCTAAACTTGGCAATACTAATATATTCCAAAGTTTATAATTATTTAAAACTTGTCATTATTAGTATATTCTAAAATTGTGAGTATTAGTACATGTTAAAGTTACCATTATTACTGGCTTTTTAATATGACATTGTTAGCTTTTTTCAAAACTAATCATTATTAGTACGTATTATAGTTGTCATTAATAGCAACTTATAAAATTATGTTATTATTAGTATTTACTAAACTTTACATTATCAATATAATTAAAACGTGTTATTATTGCTACACATTAACATTATTATTAATATAACCTTTTAAACTTTATTACAATATTGTAAACATGCGATTATGTGTACATAATACAGTACATATATTATAATAACGTGAATAATAACATATAATAACATGTGAATATGTGTACATCTTCAAGTTATCATTAATAGTGCCTTTAAAATTGTCATTATTAGTATATACCAAACATTAATTATCAGAAGACTTTAAAGTTTTTATCTATAATACATTCTAAGTTTGTCATTATTAGTACGTTCTAAACTTGTCATTATTAGTACAAATTATAGTTATCATATAGAACCTTTTAAAGTTGTCATTTTTAGTCATTTCTATACTTTCCATTATCAACTTATTCTAAACTTTTCCACATTAAAGTTATCAAGAATATTCTAAACTTATCATTAGTATACTCTAATTATGTCATTATTCTAAACTTGTGATTCTTAGTATATCTAAGCTCGTTATTATTGGTACATACTAAATTATTCATTAACAATACCTTCTAAATTTGTTAGTATTATTAGTGTATTCTAAACTTGTCATTACAAGTGTATTACCTGACATTATTAGCATATTCTAAAATTGTCATTATTGGTATATTCAACACTTGTCATTGTTAGTAAACATTAAAGCTTGTCAATTGTATATTCTAAACCCTCATTATTAGTACACATTAGTTATCACTAACAATACTTTCTCAAGTTGTCATTGTTCGTAAATTCGAAACATCACTATTAGTAAATACTAAACATATCTTCTTTGGTATTCTAAACTTTAGTATACATTGAAGTTATCATTACTAGGACCTTGTATCTTTACTATTATTAGCATACCCTACACTTTGTAATAATATATTCCGAGTTTATCATGATCCTAAACTTGTCATTATTACTATATTCTAAACTTTTGAGTATCAATACATATTAAAGTTATCATTAGTAGTGTCTTCTAAACATGTCATTGTCATATTCAAAACTAATGAAAAATTAAATTAATGATAATATGGAAAATTTATAAAAAAAAAAAAAGTATAGCGTTTAGCAGGTACTATGATCAAAATCTTTAATGTGTACTAATAATTTCTTTAATGAGTACCAATAGTAAAAAATTGACAAAATTCTTGTAATGACATTTTTAGAATATACTTTTAATGATAACTTTAATATGCACTGATAGCAACTATTGATGATAACTTTAATATCAAAAGTTGAGAATATATTAATAACGAATATTGTCGATATATACAACAATAATCAATAATCAAATTTTTAGAAAATGATATTTATAATAACTTTAATGTTTTAATAATGACAATTTTAGAAGATTCTATTAAATATCTTTGATATGTACTAATATTGAATAATTTGATCTGTATTAATGATGAAAAGGATATTCTAAATATAAGGTATATAAAAGTATATTCTAAATATAAATATATATATAAAGTATATTCTAAATATACTAACAATGACAACCATAGAATATCAGCATAATGTATATTAATAGGGACAAATTTATGATATTCTAATTATGACAAGTTTAGAAGGTATTATTAATGATAACTTTAATGTGTACTAGTAATAACAAGTTTAGAATATACTAATGACAAGTTTAGAAGGTACTATTGCATGATAACTTTAATGTGCACTAACAATGACAAATTTATAAATAGCAATTTTGTAATATACAAATAATGTCAAGGTATAGCTTTAATGTGAAAAGTTTACAATATACTTATAATGCAAGGTACAATTAATGATAACTTTTATGTGTACTAATAATGGAAAGACTAGAATATACCAATGTGTACCAATAATGAAAAATTAAGATATACTAATAATGGCAAGTTTGTAATATACTAATAATAACTAGTTTAAAAGATATATTAATAATGCATTTAACTTTCACAAGTTTAGAAGGTATTATTAATAACTTTCATGTTTACTAATAATCAGAAGTTTACAATACACAAATAAAAAGAGGTTTAGAAGGAACATGTATGAGTACTAATAATGGAAAGATATGCCAAAAATTACAAGTTTAAATTGTACTGTAATTATTAACTATATGTAATAATAATGACAAGTTTAGAAATTAGAATATACTAGTAATAATAAGTTTAGAAGGTACTAATAATGATAACGTTGATAAATATTAGAATATACTAATATTGACAAGTTTAGAATATAACAATAAAAACAAGATTAGAAGGTATTTTTAAAGATAACATTAATGTGTAGTAATCATGAGAATTTTAGAATATACTAATAATGAAGTGTGAAAATACAATTAATATATTTATTGTGTACTAACAATGACAAATAAGTAACGACAGGTTGAAAAGGAACTATTAATGATAACTTTAATGTGTACTAATAAAAACAAGTTTAGAATATATATTCTAAGCTTGTTTTTATTAGTACACATTAAAGTTTAGTAGTGATAAGTTTTTAACGATATTGATGGCATTAATGTGTAATAATATTGACAAGTTTAGAATATACCAATAATTACAAGTTACTATTAATAACTTTAATTTTCACTAATGATAAGTTTAGAACACACTAATAATGCCAGGTTTAGAAAATACTAATAAAAAAAGGATTAGTAAGTACTATTAATGATAGATTTAATGTGTACTAATAATGTCAAACTTGGAATATAGTAATAATGAAAAAAATAGATATTATTAATGATAAGTTTACTGATAATGACGAGTTTTGAATATACTAATAACGACATCTTTAGAATATACTAGTTTAAACTTTAATAATAATGACAAGGTTTAATGACAACTTTAACATATACTAATATTGCCAAGTTTAGAATATACTAATAATGATAGATTTATATGAGCTATTAATGACAAGTTTAGAACATACTAATAATGACAAGTTTAGAATATTCCAATGAGAAATTTGGAAAGTACAATTAATGATTAATTTAATGTGTACTAATAATGAAAAGTATAGAACATTCTAATGATGACAAGTTTAATTAATGATATCTTTGATGGGTACTAATAATGAAAAGTTTAGAATATTCCGATAATGAATATTAAAATATACTAATAATTACAAATTTATAGGGTACTGTTAATGATGAATTTTGAAGGTACTATTAATGACTTTATTAGTATGTTCTAAACTTATCATTAGTTTAGAATGTTTAGAATATTCTAGTTTAAATGGTAAAAATAAAGACATTTTTAACATTAAATTGTCAAGTTAAGAATATACAAATAAAGATAACGTCCTATTTATGATAAATTTAATATGAAGTATTAATGACAAGTTTAGATCATACTAATGGTGACAAGTTTAGAATATACCAATGAAGACATGTTTAGAATATACATGTTTAGAATATACTAGTAATGAAAAGTATAAAACATTCTAATGATGACAAGTTTAAGAAGTTTGATGTGTACTTATAATGACAAGTTTAGAATATTATAATAATGACAGGTTTAGAAGATACTATTTACTATACTATACTATTTAAATGGTACTGTTAATGACAAGTTATGAAGGTACTATTAATTACTTTAATTTTTACTAATGATAAGTTTAGAACATACTAATAATGCCAAGTTAGAATGTACTAATAAAACAAGATTATAAGGTACTTTTAATGATAAATTTAATGTGTACTAATTATGGCAAATTTGGAATATACCAAATATATAAAGAAATATAAGTGCTCGGGTGCATCTAATGACTATGAAAGTTATGTTTCAATACAGAGAGATTTAAAAAAGACAATAAGAAAAAGAAAACGACAATACGAAATGAACATCGCTGATAAATCCAAAGAGAATCCCAAAGAATTCTATAGTTACATTAGAGATAAAAAGGTTGTTAGGAATCACATTGGTCCACTATTATCTGCTGACGGTCAACTTGAATATTCAAATGAAGGAATGTGTAATATCTTAAACAATTATTTTAGTTCGGTATTCGTAAACGAAACACCTCAAAGTGAATTCCAAACTGAAACCTGTGAAAAGTCTGGGGTAAACTTACTCACTACGGTAAATATAACAAAAGAAAAAATTAAAAGGTGTATAGACAAACTCAAAGTTAATAAAACACCAGGGCCTGACGGTTGGCATCCAAGAATCTTAAAGGAAATGAAAAATGAGATTGTTGTTCCATTAGAAATTGTTTTCAAGAAATCCATCATATCCGGAGATGTCCCAAGAGAATGGAAGCTAGCTAACGTTACTCCCATATTCAAAAAAGGTGACAAAAAGAAACCAAATAACTATAGGCCTATAAGTTTGACTTCGATCGTAGGAAAAATAATGGAAACTATCATCAGAGATGCTATCGAATATCATTTAGAAAGTAACCGTTTGATAAATGATAGCCAGCATGTTTTCAGACGGAAACGTTCGTGCGTGACTAACTTACTCGAATTCTACAACACAGTTATCTCGAATTATGACAAAAGAAACAATATAGATTTAATATATCTAGACTTTGCAAAAGCTTTTGATACCGTCCCACACGAAAGACTACTTACTAAATTAGCTTTGCATGGAATAAGTGGTAGCCTATTAGGTTGGACTAGTAATTGGTTGAAAGGTCGAAAACAGAGAGTTGTTTTAAATGGAAAAACTTCTGGATGGAAAAGTGTTGCAAGTGGAGTTCCTCAGGGTTCCGTTCTTGGGCCACTTCTATTCATATAAATGATATAGACCATGGACTAAAATCTACTGTTTCCAAATTTGCTGATGATAATGATCACTCAAACCAATTAGATATTCAAGAAGATTTAGATCAATTACAGCAATGGTCTGAAAAGTGGCTAATGAAATTTAACACAAGTAAATGCAAGGTAATGCACATAGGTAAAATTACAGTAAGTACGATTACAAGTTATTTGGAAATTCGTTAACAAAAGTGGATAGTGAAAAAGATATCGGCGTAATTATCAGTAACGACCTCAAATCATCCAAGCAGTGTATTTCAGCCTCTGAGAAAGCAAATAAGATTCTGGGATTGATTGCGCGATCTTTTGATTTCAAAAGTCCATCACTCATTAACAAGCTATATAAATCGTTAGTTCGTCCACATTTGGAATATGCTGTTTCCGTATGGTCACCGAATCTCATTAAAGACATTGACAGACTGGAAAAAGTACAACGGCGAGCCACAAAACTGATTCCAAATATCAAAAATAAATCATACGAAAATCGACTTAAGCACATGAATCTGTTTTCCCTAAAAAAAGCGTAGACTCAGAGGTGACTTGATACATGTCTTTAAGATTTTAAAGGGAATTGACAACATCAAAAGTGACAAAATTTTCACATTGAATGAGAATCAGACAAGAAACAATGGTCTCAAACTGTCCGGAAATAGATTCAATTTGGAAGTAGGTAGAAACAAATTTGCCAACCGTGTAGTTAATTAATGGAATAAACTTCCTGCACAGGTAGTGCAATGTAGTTCAGTTCAAAGCTTTAAGAATCATTTAGATAAATACCTAAGTAAGATGCTGTAATGATTATAATTTATGTTATATTATTTGTTTTTGTTTTTGTCTGTCTGATTTTCATTTATTATTAGTTATATGTCAATTTATAATCATTTACTATTTACCTGTTTGTTTGTTTATTTATGTATTTTATTTGTTATTTTTACATTATTATAGTTTTAATCTATTATTAATACGATATATATATGTATGTATGTATATGTATATGTATATATATATATATGTGTGTGTGTGTGTGTGTGTGTGTGTGTGTGTGTGTGTGTGTGTGTGTGTGTGTGTGTGTGTGTGTGTGTGTGTGTGTGTGTGTGTGTGTGTGTGTGTGTGTGTGTGTGTGTGTGTATTTTTTTTTTTTTTTTTTGCATCCGACCTAGATATGGATCAAAAGGTCTCCTGTCGGCATGCTCCGCCTTTGTAATCCTTTGTAATAAAGATTAGAATATACTATTAATGATAAGTTAACTAATAATTACGAGTTTTGAATATACTAGTAATGACATGTTTAGTATATACTAGTTTAAATTATGATAATGAAAAAAGTTAGAATAATGACAACTTTAGCATATTGCCAGGCTTAGAATATACTAATGATAACGTCCTATTAATGATAAATTTCATATGCATTATGACAAGTTTAGAGCATACTAATAATGAAGATATATTTAGATATGAAGTTATATTTAGAATATACCAATATTGACATGTTTATAATATACGTATAATGAGAACTCTAGAAAGTACTATTGATGATAACTAATAATGGAAAGTATGGAACACTCTAATGGTGACAGGTTTAAAAGGTACTATTAATGATATCTTTGATGTGTACTAACAATGAAAAAATTAAAATATTCTAGTAATGACAGGTTTAGAAGATACTATTAATGATAACTAATATTGACGAATATACTAATATACTAAGAATTATTAGAATATACTAATAATGGCATGTTTAGATGACAAGTTTAGAAGGTAATATTTATGATAACTTCAATGTTTACTAATAATAACAAATTTAGAATATACTAATTGTAAGAAGTGTGCGATTAATGATAATTTTTATTTGCACAAATAATGACAAATTTAGAATGCGGTAATAATCGGTACTTTTAATAACTTTATTGTGTTGTCAAGATTAGAATATAATAGTAACAATAATTTTGATGTATATTGATATTGACAAGATTAGAAGATTCTCTTAGCAATATCTTTAACATGTACAATTAAAGACATTATGACAATTTTCATGTGTCATAATGTCATATTCAAAGGTACAACTAATTGAAACTTTAATGTGTACTAATAATGAAAAGGTTAGAGTTTTTGAATAGTGACTAACAATAACAGGTTTAGAATACACTAATAATGATTACTAATTAATGTTTGAATTATACAAATAATGACAAGTTGAAAAGAAATTATCAATGATAACTTTAATATGTTCTAGTAATGACAAGTTTAGAATATACGATTAATGACACTTTTTAGGTACAACTAATAAAAACTTTAATGTTAAACATGATATTGTTAGGCTATTCAAAACTAGTCATTATTAGTACGTATTATATTGATCATTAATAGTAACTTCTGATTTTGCTATTACTAATATATTCCAAAGTTTATCATTATTCTAAACTTGTCATTATTGATTACCATTAGTAGTGTCTTCTAAACATGATATTGTTAGGTTATTCAAAACTAATCATTATTAGTACGTATTATATTTATTATTAATAGCAACTTTTGATATTGCTATTACAAGAATTTTCTAAACTTTGCATTATTAATATGATTCAAACGTGTCATTATTACTACACATTAACGTTATCATTAATATAACCTCCAAAACTTGTCATTATTACAAAATTGTAAACTTGTGATTATTGGTACATATTAAAGTTATCATTAACAGTGCCTTTAAACTTTTCAATATTAGTATTTTTCAAACATTAATTATTAGAAGACATTAAAGTTTTCATTTATAGTACATTCTAAATTTGTCATTAGTACGTTGTGGTCATTATTAGTACAAATTAAAGTTATGATATTTATTACCTTCTAAAGTTGTCATTATTAGTAATTTCTAAACTATGTTCGAAACTTATATTTATTAATACACATTAAAGTTATCATTAATAGTACCTTGTAAACTTATATGCTAAACTTGTCATTATTAGTACAAAAAAGCTTTTATGCTCAACTTGTCATTATTAGTACAAAATAAAGTTATCCTTCTAAACTTATCATTATTAGTATATTCCACACTTGTCATTATTTCTACACATCAAAGTTATCTTGAGGAGTATATTCTGAACCTGTCAATCTTAGTAGACTCTAAACTTTTAATTGTATATACATTCTAAACCTGTGGTTATTAGTGCATTTCTTCTATACATGTCGTTATTAGTATATTCTAATTTTTTCATTATTAGAACACCTTAAAGTTATAGCTAATAGCACCTTGATTCGTTATTGTTGGTATATTATAAACTTTTCATTATTAGTACACATTAAACTTATCAATCATAACACCTTCCAAACTTGTCAGTATTAGTGTATTCTAAACTTTTCTTTATTTTCATATTATAAACTTGTCGTTATTGATACATATTAAAACTATTAGTATCTCCTAAACTTGTATTATTAGTACACGTTAACAGTACCTTCTAAACATCATTATTATTATAATCTAAACTTGTCATTATCAGTACACATTAATACAGATATTACCTTCTTAACTTGACATCATTAGTATAGTATAAACTTAACTTGACATCATTGGTATAGTATAAACTTGCCATATTTGTACACATTAGATTAATCATCAATAGTATATTCTAAAGTTGTTATTATTAGTATATTCTTAACTTGTCATTATTAGTACACATTAAAGTTGGCAAAACTTATATATTCCAAAGTTTATATTTTTTCTAAACTTGTCATTAATATGACTTGTGAGTATTGGTACATGTCAAAGTAGTAGTGTCTTCTAAACATGACATTGTTAGTTTATTCAAAACAAATCATTGATAGTATTAGTATTTTCTAAACTTTGCATTATTAATATAATTCAAACGTGTCATTACACATTAACGTTATCATTAATATAACCTTCTAAACATGTCATTATTGCTTTTTTTAAATTTTCTTTATTAGTATTCCATAAACTTGTCATTATTTGTATTTTCCAGTATTATTAGTACACGTTAACAGTACCTTCTACCTTAACAGTAACTTGACACCAATAGTATATTATACACATGTAAGTAATCATTAATAGTATATTCTAAATTTGTCATTATTACTATATACTAAACTTGTCATTGTGAGTAGACATTAAAGTTATTAAAAATACCTTCCTAATTTTTCATTGTTTGGATATTATAAACCTCTTCTTATTAGAACACATTAAAATGATCGTTCTTAAAATATTCTAACCTTGTCATCAATAGTACATTTTAAATTTGTGATTTGTGATTAAATTTGTGATTTGTACAAATTAAATATATCATTAGTAGATCCGTCTAAGCCTGTCATTTAGTACATTCTAAACTTCTCCTTATTAGTACATTAAAGTTATAATTGATCGCACCTTATCATTATTAATAGTAACTTCTCATTATTAGTATATTCTAAACATGTTATCCTTATTAGTACATTAAAGTTATAATTGATCGTACCTTATCATTATTAATAGTAACTTCTCATTATTAGTATATTCTAAACATGTTATCATCATTAATAGTGACTTCTAAACATGACATTATTTATTCATAGAACGGTCTAAATTTGTCATTATTAGTATGTTCTAAACTTGTCCTTATTTGTTCAAATTAAAGTTATATCTGATAGCACCTTCTAAATTTATAATTGTGAGTATATTCTTAATACACATTAAAGTTACTATTAGTAGTACCTTTTAAATTTGTCATTATTAGGACACATTAAAAATTTCCTTAAATTTCTCATTTTAATATTAGCAGTACTTGCCATTGTTAGTATATTCTAAACTTTTCATTATTATTACACATTAAAGTTTTCATTAATAGTACCTTCTAAATTTCTCAATGTAGGTATATTCTAAACATGCCATTATTAGAATATTATAACTTGTCATTTTTAGAATACCTTATAGCTATCAGTAATAGTTCCTTCTAAACCTGTTACTATTTGTATATTCTAAACTTATAATTAGTAGACAGGAAACTTTCATTTTTAAAAAGTTGCTATTATCGTTATATGATAAAGTTTTCATTAATAATACAAATTAAATATTTTTTTATTAGTACCTTCTAAACTCATCACTATTGGCATATTCTAAAATTCTCATTATTAGCACTCATTAACAGTGCCTTCAGAACCTATATATTAGTATATTCTAAGCTTGTCATTTTTAGAACACATTAGATTTATCACTAATAGTACCTTCTAAACTTGTCATTATTATATTATAGTTAACAGTTATAGTAACTTCTCAACTTGTTATTATTAGCATATTCTAAAATTGTCTTAGTTAGTATATTGTAAACTTTCATTATTAGTACACATGAAAGTTTTCATTAACAGTACTTTCTAAACTTCTCATTATTGGCATATTTAAGTTATCATTAATAGGATCCTTTAAATTTATCATTATTGCTATATCTTAAACATGTGAGTATTACATTCTTCTAAACTTGTCATTATCTTTTATTCTAAACGTTTTAATACTTATATTTCATTAACAGTACCTTCTAAACTTCCCATTAATAGTTATCATTAATAGTTATCATTAATAGGATCTTTTCAATTTATGATTATTGCTATATAATTCTCATGATTACTACACATTAATGTTATCTTAAAAATACCTTCTAATCTTGTTTTTATTGTGATATTCTAAACTTGTCAGTATTAGTATATTCTAATTTTTTTGTCAACGTTATCATTATTAGTACCTTCTAAACTTATTATTACTAGTATATTCTAAATTCTAAACTTGTCATTATTATTACATATAGTTAATAATTGCAGTACCCTTTAAACTTGTTATTATTGGCATATCTTTCCATTATTAGTATATTGTAAACTTCTGATTATTAGTAAACATTAAAGTTATTATTAATAATACCTTCTAAACTTGTGAAAGTTAAATGCATTATTAATATATCTTTTAAACTAGTTATTATTAGTATATTACAAACTTGCCATTATTAGTATATTTTAATTTTTCATTATTGGTACACATTGGTATATTCTAGCCTTTCCATTATTAGTACACATAAAAGTTATCATTAATTGTAACTTGCATTATATGTATATTGTAAACTTTTCACATTAAAGCTATACCTTCTAAACTTGACATTATTTGTATATTACAAAATTGCCATTACTAGCATATTCTAAATATTCATTATTAGTGCACATTAAAGTTATCATGCAATAGTACCTTCTAAACTTACTAGTACACATTAAAGTTATTATTAATAATACCTTCTAAACTTGTCATAATTAGAATATCATAAATTTGTTCCTATTAATATACATTATGCTGATATTCTATGGCTGTCATTGTTAGTATATTTAGAATATACTTTATATTTATATTTATATTTAGAATATACTTTTATATACCTTATATTTAGAATATACTTTTCATCATTAATACAGATCAAATTATTCAATATTAGTACATATCAAAGATATTTAATAGAACCTTCTAAAATTGTCATTATTAAAACATTAAAGTTATTATAAATATCATTTTCTAAAATTTTGATTATTGTATATATCATTAATAGTACCATCGACAATATTCATTATTAATATATTCTAAACTTTTGATATTAAAGTTATCATCAATAGTCACTATCAGTGCATATTAAAGTTATCATTAAAAGTACATTCTAAAAATGTCATTACAAGAATTTTGTCAATTTTTCACTATTAGTACTCATTAAAGAAATTATTAGTACACATTAAAGATTTTGATCATAGTACCTGCTAAACGCTATACTTTTTTTTATATAATTTTTCCATATCATTAATTTAATTTTTTATTAGTTTTGAATATACTAACAATGACATGTTTAGAAGACACTACTAATGATAACTCTAATATGTATTGATACTCAAAAGTTTAGAATATAGTAATAATGACAAGTTTAGGATAATGATTAACTCGGAATATATTATTACAAAGTGTAGGGTATGCTAATAATGGTAAGGATACAAGGTCCTAGTAATGATAACTTCAATGTATACTAAAGTTTAGAATACCAAAGAAGATATGTTTAGTATTTACTAATAGTGATGTTTCGAATTTACGAACAATGACAACTTGAGAAAGTATTGTTAGTGATAACTAATGTGTACTAATAATGAGGGTTTAGAATATACAATTGACAAGCAATTTTTACTAACAATGACAAGTGTTGAATATACCAATAATGACCATTATAGAATATGCTAATAATGTCAGGTTTAGAATACACTTGTAATGACAAGTTTAGAATACACTAATACTAACAAATTTAGAAGGTATTATTATAATGACATAATTAGAGTATACTAATGATAAGTTTAGAATATTCTTGATAACTTTAATGTGGAAAAGTTTAGAATAAGTTGATAATGGAAAGTATAGAAATAACTAAAAATGACAACTTTAAAAGGTTCTATATGATAACTATAATTTGTACTAATAATGACAAGTTAAGAACGTACTAATAATGACAAACTTAGAATGTATTATAAATAAAAACTTTAAAGTCTTCTGATAATTATCAGAAGACTTTAAAGTTTATAATTAATGTTTGGTATATACTAATAATGACAATTTTAGACACTATTAATGATAACTTGAATATGTACACATATTCACATGTTATTATATGTTATTATTCACGTTATTATAATATATGTACTGTATTATGTACACATAGTCGCATGTTTACAATATTGTAATAAAGTTTAAAAGGTTATATTAATAATAATGTTAATGTGTAGCAATAATAACACGTTTTAATTATATTGATAATGTAAAGTTTAGTAAATACTAATAATAACATAATTTTATAAGTTGCTATTAATGACAACTATAATACGTACTAATAATGATTAGTTTTGAAAAAAGCTAACAATGTCTTATGTAAAAGCCAGTAATAATGGTAACTTTAACAGCAACTAATACTCACAATTTTAGAATATACTAATAATGACAACTTTTAAATAATTATAAACTTTGGAATATATTAGTATTGCCAAGTTTAGAATATACTAATAATGGTCCTAATAATGATAGCTTTAATGTGTAAAAATAATGACAAGTTTAGAATAATAAAGAAGATATGTTAGTATTTACTAATACTTATATTTTTCGAATATACGAACAATGACAACTTTAGTAAGTATTGTTAATGATAACTTTAACGTGTACTAATAAAGAGAAGAACTTAGATATGTGTTTAATAATAACATGTTTATAATATACAAATTTTGACAAGTGTACTAAAATTACAAATTTAGAAAGATACTATTAATGATAACTTTAATGATACTAATGATAATTTAATGATACTAATGATACTAATGATACCAATGATACTAATGATAATATTAATGATAATTTTAATGTGTAGTTACAAAGACAAGCTCATAAGGTACTATTAATGATAACTTTAATGTGTACTAATAATAACAAGTTTAAAATGCAGTAACAATGACAAGTTCAGAAAGTTCTATTACTGTAAACTTTAATAAAATCCAATATTGACAAATCTAGAAAACACTAATGATGAGAAGTTTAAATTATACTAAAAATGAGATGTTTAGAAGGTACTATTAATGAAAACTTACATGGCAAATGGCAAATGACGATAAATTTAGAACATACTAATGAAAACTTAAGAAACTACTATTAATGATAACTTCAATGTGTAGTAATAATGCTAATAATCACAAATTTGAAAGGTACAGTAAAAATATATATATATAAAAAATGGCATGTTTAGAAGAAAACTTTAGAAGATAAATTTAGAATATACTGATAATGACAAGTTTAATATAATAATAATGGCGATTTTAGGTGCTAATATGTGGTAATGTGGTAATATTGACAAGTTTAGAATACATTAAAAGTAGCATTTTTGTAATATACAAGTAAAGATAAGTTTTAATGACAACTTTTGGAAGGTACGATAACTTTAATGTGTACTAATATAAACAAAGCACTATATACTAATAAGGGTAAGTTTAGAAGGTACTACAATTGATAACGTTAACTTGTACTAATAAAGAGAAGCTTGGAATATACTAATAATGCCAAGTTTAGGTACTATTAAGGATAACTTTAATGTCTATTAATAGTGATAAGTTTAGTATATACTATTAATGAGAAATTTAGAATATACTAATAATGACAAGTTTGGAAAGCACTATTAAAGATAACTATGCGAAATGATAATGAAAAGTTTAGAATATGACAAAGTATAATTAAATTTATAATAAAATGGGAAATTTAGAAAGAAAACGTATAGCGTTTAGCAGGTACTTTAATGACTACTAATAGTGAAATATTTACAAAATACTAGTAATGGCATGTTTAGAATATACTTTTAATGATAACTTTAATATGCACTGATAGTAACAAGTTTAGAATATACTAAGAATATCCTCTACAATTGCCATTATTAGTGCATATTAAAGTTATCATTAATAGTACCTTCTAAACTTGCCCTTATTAGTACAAATTATGTGATTATTAGTACACTTGAGTACATATTAGAATTATCATTAATAGTGCTTTCTAAACATATAATTATCTTTCATATTATAAGCTATTGGTACACTTTAAAGTTATCATTAGTAGAATGTTCTAAAATTTCTTTATTAGTATATTCTGAAATTGTCATTAATAGTACACATTAAAGGTATCATTAATAGTATCTTTAATCTGATCATTATTTATATTGTAAACTTCTCATTATTAGTATGTTCTCAACTTGTTCTTATAAGTATCATTATTACTATTCATAAAACTTACCATTAATAGTACTTTCTAAACTTGTCATTATTAGTATATCATAAACTTACCCATAATGGTATATTTTCAACTTTCATAATATTTCTAATATTTGTTATTATCAGTATCCTCTACAATTGCCAGTATTAGTGCATATCAAAGTTATCATTAATAGCACCTTCTAAACTTGTCGATATTAGTATATTCTAAACATGTGATTATGAGTACATATTAGAGTTATAATTAATAGTACTTTCTCAATATGTACTTGCATATTCTAAGGTTGCCACTATTGGTACACTTTAAAGTTATCATTAATAGAATATTCTAAAATTTCATTATTAGTTTATTCTAAACTTGTCATTAATAGTACACTTTAAAGTTCTCATTAATAGTATCTTTAATATGATCATTAGTAGCATGTTCTATAATCATCATTATTAGTATTAGTTATTATTAAGAGTATCTTGTAAAATTGTCATTATTAGTATCTTATATACTTGTCATTATAGGTATATTCTTAACGTATCATAATCACTATACATTAAACTTACCATTAATAGTACTTTCTAAACTTGTCATTGTTCTCAACTTTTATAATTAGTACACATTAATGTTATCATTAATAGGAGATTCCAAACTTGTATAACCTTGTATATTCTAAAGTTGTCATTCTTAGTACATATTTGAGTTATTATCAAAAGAATCTTCTGATTTTGTCGTTATTGGTATATCTTAAACTTGCACTCGTTAAAATTATTATTAATACCATAATCTTAATTTGTCATTATTAGTACACATTAAAGTTTGTTATTAGAAGTACCTAAAAATGTCATTAATCGTATATTCTAAACTTGTCATTACTAGGACATATTAAAGCTATCGATAATTCCTTTTCAACTTGTCATTATTAGTATAATTCAAACTTGTTATTATTAGTCATTATTCAAAAACTCTAAACTTTTCTTTATTAGTACACATTAAAGTTTCAATTAATTGTACCTTTTAAATATGACATTATGACACATTAAACTTGTCATTATTAGTATATTTTAAACTTTCTTTAATAGTACTTGTTAAAGATATTGCTAAGAGAATCTTAATCTTGTCAGTATCAATATACATTAGGTATCATTACTATTATATTCTAATCTTGACATTATTACAACACAACAAAATGATCAAAAGTACCGATTATTACTACATTATAAATTTGACATTTTTGTGCAAATAAAATTTATCATTAATCGCACACTTCTTATTATCAGTATATTCTAAATTTGTTATTATTAGTAAACATTGAAGTTATCTTCTAAACTTGTCATTATTAGTATATTCTAAACATGGCATTATTAGTATATTCTAATAATTATTCTAAATATTATCTATTTAGTAGCATTATTAGTATAGTAGCATTATTAGTATATTCTAATAATTATTCTAAATAGTATCTTCTAAATCTGTCATTATTAGAATGTTCTTAACTTGTCATTGTAAGATATCATTAATAGTACCTTTTAAACCTGTCACCATTAGAGTGTTCTATACTTTTCATTATTAGTACACATTAAAGTTATTAATAGTACTTTCTAGACTTCTCATTATACGTATATTCTAAACATGTTAATATTGGTATGTTCCAAATGTGTCTTCAACTTGTCATTATTAGTATGTTCTAAACTTGTCATTAAATTTATCATTAATAGGACGTTATCATTAGTATATTCTAAGTCTGGCAATTTTAGTATACGTTAAAGTTGTCATTATTCTAACCTTGTCATTATTATTATAATTCAAACTAGTGTATTCTGAACATATCATTATTAGTATATTCAAAATTCGTTATTATTAGTAAACTTATCATTAATAGTATATCCTAATTATTATTATTAGTATATTCCAAGTTTGACATTAATAGTAATAGAATTTATCATTAGTACCTTCTAATCTTGTTTTTTAGTACATTCTAAAATTGACATTATTAGTATGTTCTAAACTTATCATTAGTAAAAAATAAAGTAATTAATAGTACCTTCTAAACTTATCATTAACAGCACCCTTTAAACTTGTAATGATTAGTATATTCTAAACTCCTCATCATTAGTTATTTTTGTAGTATCTTCTAAACCTCTCATTATTGGAATATTGTAAACTTGTCATTGTAAGTACACATCAAAGATATCATTAATAGTACCTTTTAAACTTGTCATCATTAGAATGTTTTATACTTTTCATTATTAGTACACATTAAAGTTATCATTAATAGTACTTTCTAAACTTCTGTATATACTAAACATGTCTTCATTGGTATATTCTAAACTTGTCATTAATACTTCATATCAATTTTATCATTATTAGTATGTTCTAAACTTATCACTGGTAAAAATTAAAGTCATTAATAGTACCTTCAAAACATCATTAACAGTACCCTTTGTCATATTCTAAACTTTCATTATCATTTTGCATAGATTTTATCTTTAATAGTGCTTTCCAAACTTGTTATTATTATAAGATTCTAAACTTCTCATTAATAGTCACTATTAATAGACATTAATTTTATCCTTAATAGTACCTTCTAAACTTGGCATTATTAGTATATTCCAAGCTTGTCGTTATTAGTACAAGTTAACGTTATCAATTATAGTACCTTCTAAACTTACCCTTATTAGTATATAGTGCTTTGTTTATATTAGTACACATTAAAGTTATCATTAATAGTACCTTCTAAAAGTTGTCATTAAGATACAGTCTGAACTTATCTTTACTTGTATATTACAAAAATGCTATTTTCAATGTATTCTAAACTTGTCAATATTACCACATTACCACATATTAGCACCTAAAATCGCCTTTATCATTATATTAAACTTGTTATTATCAGTATATTCTAAATTTATCTTCTAAAGTTTTCTTCTAAACATGCCATTTTTTATATATTTTTACTGTATTTTTCAAATTTGTGATTACTAGCATCTTGACAGTGTTAGTACACATTGAAGTTATCATTAACTTTTTTAACTTTTCATTAGTATGTTCTAAACTTGTCGTCATTTGCCATTTGCCATATAAGTTATCATTAATAGTACCTTCTAAACATCTCATTCTCATTATTGGTGTTTTTTAAATTTGTCAGTAATGGAATTTATTAAAGTTTATATTAATAGAACTTTCTGAACTTGTCATTGTTCCTGCATTTAAACTTGTCATTATTAGTACACATTAAAGTTATCATTAATAGTACCTTATAAACTTGTCTTTGTAACTACACATTAAAGTTATCATTAATAGTATATTTCTGAATTTGTCATTTTAGTACACATTCAATTCATTATCAATAGTCACAATAGTCACAATAGTCACTTGTCAATTTTTGTATATTATAAACTTGTTATTATTAACATATATCTGAGTTATCATTAAAAGCTTCTCTTTATTAGTACACGTTAAAGTTATCATTAACAATACTTTCTAAAGTTGTCATTGTTCGTATATTCGAAAAATATAAGTATTATTACTGGCTTTTTAATATGACATTGTTAGCTTTTTTCAAAACTAATCATTATTAGTACGTATTATAGTTGTCATTAATAGTAACTTATAAAATTGTTATTATTAGTATTTACTAAACTTTACATTATCAATATAATTAAAACGTGTTATTATTGCTACACATTAACATTATTATTAACATAACCTTTATTACAATATTGTAAACATGCGACTGTGTGTACATAATACAGTACATATATTATAATAACGTGAATAATAACATATAATAACATGTGAATATGTGTACGTATTCAAGTTATCATTAATAGTGCCTTTAAAATTTTCATTATTAGTATATACCAAACATTAATTATCAGAAGACTAGTTTTTATTTATAATACATTCTAAGTTTGTCATTATTAGTACATTCTAAACTTGTCATTATTAGTACAAATTATAGTTATCATATAGAACCTTTTAAAGTTGTCATTTTTAGTCATTCTATACTTTCCATTATCAACTTATTCTAAACTTTTCCACATTAAAGTTATCAAGAATATTCTAAACTTATTAGTATACTCTAATTATGTCATTATTGTTATTGTTATTGTGATTTTTAGTATATTCTAAGCTCGTTATTATTGGTACATAATAATAATAATACCTTCTAAATGTGTTAGTATTAGTGTATTCTAAACTTGTCATTACAAGTATATTCTAAACCTGACATTATTAGCATATTCTAAAATGGTCATTATTGGTATATTCAACACTTGTCATTGTTAGTAAACATTGCTTGTCAATTGTATATTCTAAACCCTCATTATTAGTACACATTAGTTATCACTAACAATACTTTCTCAAGTTGTCATTGTTCGTAAATTCGAAACATCACTATTAGTAAATACTAAACATATCGTCTTTGGTATTCTAAACTTTAGTATACATTGAAGTTATCATTACTAGGACCTTGTATCCTTACCATTATTAGCATACCCTACACTTTGTAATAATATATTCCGAGTTAATCATTATCCTAAACTTGTCATTATTACTATATTCTAAACTTTTGAGTATCAATACATATTAAAGTTATCATTAGTAGTGTTATTGTTAGTATATTCAAAACTAATGAAAAATTAAATTAATGATAATATGGAAAATTTATAAAAAAAAAAAGTATAGTGTTTAGCAGGTACTATGATCAAAATCTTTAATGTGTACTAATAATTTCTTTAATGAGTACTAATAGTGAAAAATTGACAAAATTCTTGTAATGACATTTTTAGAATATACTTTTAATGATAAGTTTAATATGCACTGATAGTAACTATTGATGATAACTTTAATATCAAAAGTTTAGAATATATTAATAATGAATATTGTCGATAGTACTATTAATGATATATACAATAATCAATAATCAAAATTTTAGAAAATGATATTTATTATAACTTTAATGTTTAATAATGACAATTTTAGAAGGTTCTATTAAATATCTTTGATATATTGAATAATTTGATCTGTATTAATGATGAAAAGTATATTCTAAATATAAGGTATATAAAAGTATGTTCTAAATATAAATATAAATATAAAGTATATTCTAAATATACTAACAATGACAACCATAGAATATCAGCATAATGTATATTAATAGGGACAAATTTATGATATTCTAATTATGACAAGTTTAGAATATACTAATGACAAGTTTAGAAGCAATTTTGTAATATACAAATAATGTCAAGTTTAGAAGGTATAGCTTTAATTTGACAAGATTTACAATATACTATAATGCAAGGTACACGTAATGATAACTTTTATGTGTACTAATAACAGAAAGACTAGAATATACCAACAATAATGAAAAAAATTAAAATATACTAATAATGGCAAGTTTGTAATATACTATTAATAACTAGTTTAAAAGATATATTAATAATGCATTTAACTTTCACAAGTTTAGAAGGTATTATTAATAATAACTTTAATGTTTACTAATAATCACAAGTTTACAATATACAAATAAAAAGAGGTTTAGAAGGAACATGTATGAGTACTAATAATGGAAAGATATGCCAATAATTACAAGTTTAAAGGGTACTGTAATTATTAACTATATGTAAAAATGACAAGTTTAGAATTTAGAATATACTAGTAATAATAAGTTTAGATGGTACTAATTATAACGTTGATAAAAAAATTAGAATATACTAATACTGACAAGTTTAGAATATAATAAAAACAAGATTAGAAGATATTTTTAAAGATAACATTAATATGTAGTAATCATGAGAATTTTAGAATATACTAATAATGAAGAGTCTGAAAATACAATTAATATATTTATTGTGTACTAACAATGACATATAGAATATTTGTAACGACATGTTGAAAAGGAACTATTAAGGATAACTTTTATGTGTACTAATAAACCAAGTTTAGAATATATATTCTAAGCTTGTTTTTATTAGTACACATTAAAGTTTAGTAGTGATAAATTTCTAACGATAATGACAACTTTAATGTGTAATAATATTGACAAGTTTAGAATATACTAATAATTAATTAGTGTATAAGGTACTATTAATAAATTTATTTTTCACTCATGATAAGTTTAGGACACACTAATAATGCCAAGTTTAGAAAATACTAATAAAAACAGGATTAGTAGGTACTATTAATGATAGATTTAATGTGTACTAATAATGTCAAACTTGGAATATAGTAATAATGAAAATATTAGAAGATACTATTAATGATAAGTTAACTGATAATGACGAGTTTTGAATATACTAATAACAACATCTTTAGAATATACTAGTTTAAACTATAATAATATACTAATAATATACAACTTTAACATATACTAATATTGCCAAGTTTAGAATATACTAATAATGATAGATTTTATGAGCTATTAATGACAAGTTTAGAACATACTAATAATGACAAGTTTAGAATATTCCAATGTAGACATGTTTAGAATATACGCATAATGAGAAATTTGGAAAGTACAATTAATGATAACTTTAATGTGTACTAATAATGAAAAGTATAGAACATTCTAATGATGACAAGTTTAATTAATGATGTCTTTGATGGGTACTAATAATGAAAAAAAATTAATATTCCGATAATGACAAGTTTAGAAGATACTAATAATAATTACAAATTTAGAGGGTAATGATGAATTTCGAAGGTACTATTAATGACTTTATTAGTATGTTCTAAACCTATCATTAGTTTAGAATGTTTAGAATATTCTAGTTTAAATGGTAAAAATAAAGACATTTTTAACATTAAATTGTCAAGTTTAGAATATACAAATAATGATAAGTTTAGAACGTCCTATTAATGATGAATTTAATATGAAGTATTAATGACAAGTTTAGATCATACTAATGGTGACAAGTTTAGAATATACCAATGAAGACATGTTTAGAATATACATGTTTAGAATATACTGAAGTTTAGATAGTACTATCAATGATAACTTTAATGTTAAAACATTCTAATGATGACAAGTTTAAGAAGTTTGATGTGTACTTATATTTACAAGTTTAGAATATTCTAATAATGACAGGTTTAGAAGATACTATTTACTATACTATACTATTTAAATGGTACTGTTAATGACAAGTTATGAAGGTACTATTAATTACTTTAATTTTTACTAATGATAAGTTTAGAACATACTAATAATGCCAAGTTAGAATGTACTAAACAAATAAGATTAGAAGGTACTTTTAATGATAAATTTAATGTGTACTAATAATGGCAAATTTGGAATATACCAATAATAAAGATTAGGATATACTATTAATGATAAGTTAACTAATAATTACGAGTTTTGAATATACTATTAATGACATGTTTAGATTATACTAGTTTAAATTATGATAATGAAAAAGTTAGAATAATGACAACTTTAGCATATTGCCAGGCTTAGAATATATACTAATGATAAAGTTCATATGCATTATGACAAGTTAAGAACATACTAATAATGAAGATATATTTAGATATGAAGATACATTTAGAATATACCAATATTGACATGTTTATAATACACGTATAATGAGAAGTCTAGAAAGTACTATTAATGATAACTTTAATGTGTACTAATAACGGAAAGTATAGAACACTCTAATGGTGACAGGTTTAAAAGTTACTATTAATGATATATTTGATGTGTACTAATAATGAAAAAATTAAAATGTTCTAGTAATGACAGGTTTAGAAGATACTATTAATGATAACTAATATTGACGAGTTTAGAATATACTAAGAATTATTAGAATATACTAATAATTGCATGTTTAGATGACAAGTTTAGAAGGTAATATTTATGATAACTTCAATGTTTACTAATAATAACAAATTTAGAATATACTAATTGTATGAAGTGTGAGAATAATGATAAATTTTATTTGCACAAATAATGACAAATTTAGAATGCGGTAATAATCGGTAATTTTAATAACTTTATTGTGTTGTCAAGATTAGAATATAATAGTAACAATAATTTTAATGTATATTGATATTGACAAGATTAGAAGAATCTCTTAGCAATATCTTTAACATGTACGATTAAAGACATTATGACATTATGACAAGTTTCATGTCATATTCAAAAGGTACAACTAATTGAAACTTTAATGTGTACTAATAATGAAAAGGTTAGAGTTTTTGAATAGTGACTAACAATAACAGGTTTAGAATACACTAATAATGATTACTAATTAATGTTTGAATTATACTAATAATGACAAGGAATTGAAAAGATATTGTTAGGTTATTCAAAACTAATCATTATTAGTACGTATTATATTGATCATTAATAGCAACTTCTGATTTTGCTATTACTAATATATTCAAAAGTTGATCATTATTCTAAACTTATCATTATTGGTATATTCATTAGTAGTGTCTTCTAAACATGATATTGTTAGGTTATTCAAAACTAATCATTATTAGTACGTATTATATTCATTATTAATAGTAACTTTTGATTTTGCTAATACAAGAATTTTCTAAACTTTGCATTATCAATATGATTCAAACGTGTCATTATTACTACACATTAACGTTATCATTAATATAACCTCCAAAACTTGTCAATATTACAAAATTGTAAACTTGTGATTATTGGTACATATTAAAGTTATCATTAACAGTGCCTTTAAACTTTTCAATATTAGTATTTTTCAAACATTAATTATTAGAAGACATTAAAGTTTTCATTTATAAATTTGTCATTAGTACGTTCTGGTCATTATTAGTACAAATTAAAGTTATGATATATATTACCTTCTAAAGTTGTCATTATTAGTAATTTCTAAACTTAATCAATATGTTCGAAACTTGTATTTATTAATACACATTAAAGTTATCATTAATAGTACCTTGTAAACTTATATGCTAAACTTGTCATTATTAGTACAAAATAAAGTTATCCTTCTAAACTTATATGCTAAACTTGTCATTATTAGTACAAAATAAAGTTATCCTTCTAAACTTATCATTATTAGTATATTCCACACTTGTCATTATTTCTACACATCAAAGTTATCTTGAGGAGTATATTAAACCTGTCAATCTTAGTAGACTCTAAACTTTTAATTGTTATTTCTTCTATGCATGTTGTTATTAGTATATTCTAATTTTGTCATTATTAGAACACCTTAAAGTTATAGCTAATATCACCTTCTTGATTCGTTATTGTTGGTATATTATAAACTTTTCATTATTAGTACACATTAAACTTATCAATCATAACACCTTCCAAACTTGTCAGTATTAGTGTATTCTAAACTTTTCTTTATTTTTATATTATAAACTTGTCGTTATTGATACATATTAAAACTATTAGTAGTAGTATCTCCTAAACTTGTAGTACACGTTAACGGTACCTTCTAAACATCATTATTATTATAATCTAAACTTGTCATTATCAGTACACATTAACGTTATTATCAATATTACCTTCTTAACTTGACATCATTAGTATAGTATAAACTTGCCATATTTGTACACATTAAATTAATCATTAATAGTATATTCTAAAGTTGTCATTATTAGTATATTCTTAACTTGTCATTATTAGTATACATTAAAGTTGGCAAAACTTATATATTCCAAAGTTTATATTTTTTGTAAACTTGTCATTATTTCTATATTCTAAACTTGTGAGTATTAGTACATGTTAAAGTAGTAGTGTCTTCTAAACATGACATTGTTAGTTTATTCAAAACAAATCATTGATAGTATTATTAATATAATTCAAACGTGTCATTACACATTAACGTTATCATTAATATAACCTTCTAAACATGTCATTATTGCTGTTTTTTAACTTTTCTTTATTAGTATTTTATAAACTTGTCATTATCCATACATATTAAAGCTATTAGTAGTAGTATCTTCTAAACTTGTCATTATTTGTATATTCCAGTATTGTTAGTAAATGTTAACAGTACCTTCTACCTTAACAGTAACTTGACATCATTAGTATATTATACACATGTAAGTAATCATTAATAGTATATTCTAAATTTGTCATTATTACTATATTCTAAACTTGTCATTGTTAGTAGACATTAAAGTTATCGTTAAAAATACCTTCCTAATTTTTCGTTATTTGGATATTATAAACCTCTTCTTATTAGAACACATTAAAATGATCGTTCTTAAAATATTCTAACCTTGTCATCAATAGTACATTTTAAATTTGTGATTTGTGATTAAATTTGTGATTTGTACAAATTAAATATATCATTAGTAGATCCGTCTAAGCCTGTCATTTAGTACATCCTAATCTTCTTCTTATTAGTACATTAAAGTTATAATTATCATTATTAATAGTAACTTCTCATTATTAGTATATTCTAAACATGTTATCCTTATTAGTACATTTAAGTTATAATTGATCGTACCTTATCATTATTAATAGAAACTTCTCATTATTAGTATATTCTAAACATGTTAATAGTGACTTCTAAACATGACATTATTTATTCATAGAACGGTCTAAATTTGTCATTATTAGTATGTTCTAAACTTGTCCTTATTTCTTCAAATTAAAGTTATATCTGATAGCACCTTCTAAACTTATAATTGTGAGTACACATTAAAGTTACTATTAGTAGTACCTTTTAAATTTGTCATTATTAGGACACATTAAATTTTTCCGTAATGATACATTGTAAGCTTGTCATTATTAGTATATTCTAAACATGTAGACACTAAAGTATCAATACTGCATTCTAAATTTCTCATTTTAATATTAGCAGTACTTGCCATTGTTAGTATATTCTAAACTTTTCATTATTATTACACATTAAAGTTTTCATTAATAGTACCTTCTAAATTTCTCAATGTAGGTATATTCTAAACATGCCATTATTAGCATATTATAACTTGTCATTTTTAGAATACCTTATAGCTATCAGTAATAGTTCCTTCTAAACCTGTTACTTTTTGTATATTCTAAACTTATAATTAGAAGACAGGAAACTTTCATTTTTTAAAAGTTGCTATTATCGTTATATGATAAAGTTTTCATTAATAATACAATTTTTTTTATTAGTACCTTCTAAACTTTCTTCTAGATTCTTCTAGAGTTGTCATTACCTTTTATTCTAAAATTTTTATTACTTGTGTATAAACCTTTCAGTATTAGTATATTCTAAATTATTAGTATTTTTTTCAACTTGTCATTATTAGTATATTGAAAAGTTATCATTGATAGTATTTTCTAAACTTGTCATTATTAGTATATTCAAAACTTGTTATTATTA
This sequence comes from Oratosquilla oratoria, assembly GCF_046742065.1. Classification (NCBI taxonomy): domain Eukaryota; kingdom Metazoa; phylum Arthropoda; class Malacostraca; order Stomatopoda; family Squillidae; genus Oratosquilla; species Oratosquilla oratoria. The sequence goes on along the minus strand of NC_134802.1, from coordinate 8,716,093 downwards.
CTAAACTAGGTTATCATTAATAATTCCTTTTAAACTGTCATTTTTAATATATTCTAAGCATCTCATCGTTGGTATATAATGAAGTTGTCATCAATAGTGCCCCTGTCTTTATTTGTATATTCTAAACTTATTATTAGTATACTCTAAATATGTCATTATTAATTCACTTTAAGGTGTACACATTCACATTCAAGTTATCATTAAAAGTACATTCTAAAGTTGTCATTATTAAATTATTCTAAACTTCTCATTATCAGTAAATTCCAAACTTTTTATTTTGATAACACATTAAAGTTATTATTATTAGATTCCAAATTTGTATTTATTAGTACACATTAACGTTATTATTAATAATATCTTCCAAACTTTTCATTGTTAGTGCATTATGAAATTGTCAATAACTTCTCATTATCACATTAAAGTTATCTTTAATAGTACCTTCTATACTTATTACCATATTCTAAACTTTTTACTATTAGTATTTTACCATTAGTATATACTGAATTTATTATTTATCTTCTAAACTTGTCTTCATTAGTATAAACTTGCTTATTATCAGTACAAATTAAAGTTATCTTGAACAGTACCTTTTAAATACACATAAAAGTTATTATTAACAATAACTTGTCAAAGTTTAGAAGTTAATATTAGTAGAACCTTCTAAACTTATCGTTATTAGTATATTACACACTTGTCATTATTTCTAAACATTAAAGTTACCATTAACAGTATCTTCTGAACTTGTCAATCTTAGCATATTCTAAATATCATTGTAAGTATATTCTAAACCTGTGATTATTAGTATATATTAAAATTTTGTCATTATTAGGACTCATTAAATTTATAGTTAATAGCACCTTCTTAATTTGTCGTTGTTAGTACATTATAAACTTGTCATTATTAGTACACATTAAACTTATCCAAACTTGCTAGTATTAGTGTATTCAAAATTTTTCTTTATTAGTATATTATAAACCTGTTATTATTGCTACATATTAAAGTTATTATCAGTAGTATCTTCTAAACTTTTCATTACTTGTATATTCTAGTAAAAATAGTACACATTAGGAGTTTTTTCTAAACATTAGTATATTCTAAACTTGTCGTTATTAGTACACATTAACGTTGTTATCAATATTACCTTCTTAACTTGACATCATTAGTATATTGTAAACTTGTTTGATCAAAAATACATTTTAATTTTTTTTATTAGTACATGTTAAAACTATCATTAAAGGACTTTTCCAAATGTTTATTTGAACACATTAGAATACATTAAAATTACCATTCAAAACTTGTAATTAATAGTACACATTAAAGTTATCATTAATAATATCTTTAATCTGATCATTATTAGTATATTCTATAATTATCCTTATTAGTACACATTAAAGTTATCATTAAAATCACTTTCTAACCATTAGATTATTCTAACATCTTAATTGGAATGTTCTAAATTTTTTATTTATAGTGTTCATTAAACATATTCAAAACATGGCAATATTAGTGTATTCTAAAGTTGCCATTATTCTAAACTTGTCATTATTATTATATTCTAAACTTGTTAGTATTAATACACATGATTGGTAGCACTTTCCAAAGCTGCCATTATTCGTATATTCTAACTTTGTCATTATTAGTACACATTACAGCTATCATTGATATTACCTTCTAATATTTGTAATTATCAGTATCGTCCATAACTGCCATTGTTAGTGCATATTAAAGTTATCATTAATAGTACCTTCTAAGCTTGTCCTTATTAGTATATTCTAAACATGTGATTATGAGTTATTATTAATAGTACACTATTAGTACACTTAAAAGTTATCATTAATAGAATATTCTAAAATTTCATTATTAGTATATTCTAAACGTCATTAATAGTATATCATATACAGTTATATATATAGTTATATATACAGTTATATATACAGTTATACATTAATAGTATATCATATACAGTTATCATTAATAGTATCTTTATTCTGATCATTAGTATGTTCTATAATTATCATTATTAGTATTAGTTATCATTAATAGTATCTTGTAAACTTACCATTATTAGTATGCTCTAAACTCGTCATTATAAGTATATTCTTAACGTATCATCATTAATATACATTAAACTTTCAAAACTTGTCATTGTTAGTATATTATAAACTTACCCATAATAGTATATTCTCAACTTTCATAATATTTGTTATTATCAGTATCCTCTACGATTGCCATTATTAGTGAATATTAAAGTTATAGTACCTTCTAAACTTGTCCTTATTAGTATATTCTAAACATGTGAATATGAGTACATATTAGAGTTATCATTAATAGTACTTTCTAAACATATAATTTTCTTTCATATTCTAAGCTTTAAAGTTATCATTAATAGAATATTCTTTAAATTTCATTATTAGTATATTTTAAACTTGTCATTAATAGTAAAATTAAAGTTATCATTAATAGTGTCCTTAATCTGATCATTATTAGTATGTTCTATAATTATCATTATTAGTATTAGTTATCATCAACAGTATCTTGTAAACTTATTATTAGTATGTTCCATATACATTAAACTTACCCTTAACAGTACTTTCTAAACTTGTCATTATTAGTATATTACAAACTTACCCATAATAGTATATTCTCAACTTTCATAATTAATACACATTATAAGTAGCTTCCAAACTTGTATAAACTTGCATAATCTATAGTTGTCACTCTTACTACATATTTAAGTTATTATTAAAAGAATCTTCTGATCTTGTCATTAATAGCATTCGTTAACATGATAACTTGTCATTATTAGTACACATTAAATTTTTTATTAGTTGTACCTAAAAAGTGTCATTAATCGTATATCTTAAACTTATCATTACTAAAACATATTAAAGTTATCATTGATAATTCCTTTTCAACTTGTTATTATTAGTATAATTCAAATATTAATTAGTTATCATTATTAGTCTATTCTAAACCTGTTATTGTTAGTCACTATTCAAAACCTCTAAACTTTTCATTATTAGTACACATTAAAGTTTCAATTAATTGTACCTTTTGAATATGACATTATGACACATTAAACTTGTCATAATGTCATTATTCTAAACTTTCTTTAATCGTACATGTTAAAGATATTGCTAAAAGAATCTTTTAATCTTGTCAATATCAATATACATTAAAATTATTATTGCTATTATATTGTAACCTTGACAACACAATAAAGTACCGATTATTACCACATTCTAAATTTGTCATTATTTGTGCAAATAAAATTTATCATTAATCGCACACTTCTTACTATTAGTATATTCTAAATTTGTTGTTATAAGTAAACTTTGAGGTTATCACAAATATTACCTTCTAAACTTGTAATCATTAGTATATTCTAAACATGCCATTATTAGTATATTCTAATAATTCTTAGTTTATTCTAAACTCGTCAATATTAGTTAACATTAATAGTATCTTCTAAACCTGTCATTACTAGAATATTCTATTTTTTCATTATTAGTACACATCAAAGATATCATTAATAGTACCTTTTAAACCTGTCATCATTAGAGTTGCCATTATTCTAACTTTGTCATTATCATAATTTAAACTAGTATATTCTAAACATGTCATTAATAGTATATTCAAAACTCGTAATTATTAGTTTAGTATATCCTAATCTTTATTATTGGTATATTCCAAATTTGCCATTATTAGTACACATTAAATTTATAATTAAAAGTACCTTCTAATCTTGTTTTATTAGTACATTCTAACTTGGCATTATTAGTATGTTCTAAACTTATCATTAGTAAAGATTAAGGAATTAATAGTACCTTCTAAACTTATCATTAACAGTACCTTTTAATAGTATAGTATAGTAAATAGGATCTTCTAAACCTATCATTATTAAAATGTTCTAAACTTCTCATTATAAGTACACATCAACCTTTTTAAACTTGTCATCATTAGAATGTTTTATATTTTTCATTAAAGTTATCATTAATAGTACTATCTAAACTTCAGTATATTCTAAACATGTCTTCATTTGTATATTCTAAACTTGTCATCATTAGTATGTTCTAAACTTGTCATTAATACTTCATCTTAAATTCATCATTAATAGGACGTTCTAAACTTATCTTTATTAGTATATTCTAAACTTGGCAATATTATGTTAAAGTTGTCTTTATTATTATCATTTAAACTAGAATATTCTAAACATTCTAAACTAATGATAAGTTTAGAACATACTAATAAAAACATTAATAGTACCCTTTAAATACTCGTCATTATTAGTAGTATCTTCTAAACTTGTCATTATCGGAATATTCTAAACTTTTCATTATTAGTACCCATCAAAGATATCATTAACCCATTAAATCCCAAGTTTTTTTGGTCAGGAATTTCCACGGTTTTCTGTAATCTAAGTAATGTGAAGGGTTATGAGAGACAATATATAGTGGTTTTAATGCTTTATTTCCTGCAGTAAGCTTATAAGAAGCTGTCCTCAAATGAGGACACTGGGATAATATAATAGCTTTGTATAGTGATAATCTGTTAGCAAAGGATACTATAAAGAAAATCATATTCTTCTCTTTTTGTGTGTTTGATGCTGAAAACTTGTAAAAATAAATCTTATATTCTAAAAAAACATGATATAAAGTAACCCTATACAAATAAACTGAATCATGAAAGCCAATATATCATTTTGCATTCACTTTTTGTGATAAGGGGCAAAACATTCTATACAGAGTGTTACATTGCATTTAGCACAAAATGTTCTTGGTTTCTTGGAGCAAGGTTTCCTTTGGCACCGTCTTTGTTGTTCCCGTTTTGCAACAACATGGTCCTTTCCGTCATACCGAACATCAGCGAGTTTCGTAGATGGGCTTGGTGCGTTACTTTTTCTCCCCAGTTTTCTGCCTGCATCTCCCAACTTCAAATAAGGCACACATACTGCTCTTTTGAAGCTTACTAAGTCAAGGTGTTCCTTTCCTTGATGTAGGAATTTATGGATGATCCACGCATTTACAATCATCATGTCTAATACACGTGTGAAGAGCGGCCAATACCACTTCTTTCCCCGTAGAGAAGTTGCGTATTTCCCAGTCAACCAGTCATGGTGATCTACACCTCCCATATAAGCATTGTAGTTGTTCAGAACATTTGGCTGAGGAACATCACCTTTTGCTTTGATATCACTTTGCCATCTCTTAACCTTTTTGACAGGTTCAATGGTATCATAATTTGTTCCAACACACACACACTTGTTGTCAGACCACCTGACAAAAAGAATTTCTTCATTTGTGTCAAACATATAATCATAGGGGCCTCGTTTCTCTTTTTTCATGATATTTGTTGGCCGTAAAGGACATTTGCTCAATCTGCTTTCCCTGACTGTGCCTGTGGCCTGATAACCGAGATTCCTAAGACGAACTAACAAATCATACCCAGTGAAAAAGTTGTCAAAGAAAACAGAATGAGAATTTGGTACTTTCACTGCCTCTAACATTCTCAAAACAACCTTTGTTCCGAGTAGCAGGCCATCATTATCATCATTCCTAGAACTCTTGCCACAATACAAGTCAAAATTATAGCAGTAACCTGAGGCTCCACATACAGCCCAGAATTTGTACCCAAATCTAATGGGTTTACCTCTCATAAACTGCTTCAATGAATTACGTCCATAGTACTTCACCATCATTTCATCTACAGATATGAATTCCTCAAATATAGCCAAACTGCTGAAATAACTCTTTGGCTAGTGACAATAGAGACCTAATTTTGAACCCTTTGTCATGCGTATTGTCCTTGGCATCTTCATTATTGCAAAAATGTATAAGACTTTTCACAAGCTGATAACGATTTCTTGACATTGCCCTTTGAATGATTGGGACCCCGAGATCTTCCTCACTTGACCAGTAATCTCTCTCAGAAAGAACTTTGTGATATCCAGAAAATAGTAATATTCCAATGAATGTTTTCAACTCATCAACACTGAATGTAAAATCACACATATACAGGTCAGTCACAAACTACGAGTCCCTTGTACTTCCTTGCTCCACACCAAGAAAAGTGGAAACTCTGCTCTTCCGTCTGCGGCAGGAGGACCGTTGTTTCTGGCAAATAAAGACCTCTACGGCAGGAGAAGAAGATGCCAGCACTTCAGCCACCCAGAAGCCACCCTTGACCACTACCTCAAGAACTGCCCCGCAACTGCTTTTCTGAGAAGAGGGCCTCCGACAACATCTGAGGGTCTTGTGCGCCGCCTATGCAGCCACTTAAGTAATTACGAACTGCGTCGGCTGGTGGAGTGCCAGCCCCCCTATAAATTTAAATATATATATATATATATATATATATATATATATATATATATATATATATATATGTATATATATATATATATATATATATATATATATATATATATATATATATATATATATATATATATATATATCACTTCTGTACACAACCATTACTTGAAACACCAAACACCGTTCACGTTATGAAGGGTGCATTCGCCGGGATGTGCAAACGTATATCACATGCGTATGCACATCTTGTGAATGTATGAGTGGGTGTGGTTAAACCCGCACACACTCATAATCCAAACGGGCTCACCTAAAAGCCCGTGGGAACATTTTTTCCAAATTTCACACACACACAAACACACACACACACACACACACACACACACACACACACACACACACACACACACACACACACACACACACACGCACACACACACACACACACACGCACACACACACACACACACACACACACACACACACACACACACACACACACACACACACACACACACACACACACACACACACACACACACACACACACACACACACACACACACACACCAGTATGTTCATTCCTTTGAGAAAGTCAACAGGAATAAACGCTTCACTTCCAGTCCATGTTTCCTTTGCCGTGTTTATGTAATAATGATAGCTTTACTAGGTATTAATAACAATAACTTTAGATGGTACTAATTACGATAACTATGGAAGTAGTTACTAATAATGATAACTTCATAAGATGATATTAATGATAACGTTAGAAGTTACTGATAATGATAACTTTAGAATTTACTATTAATAAAATATTAATGATAACATTAGAAAGTACTAATAACGAAAAATTTAGATGATACTATTAATGATAACTTTAGGGGCTGATAATGATAGCAATAGTAGGTACTAATAATGATAAATTTAGAATACAAATAATGATAACTTCTTTAGAAGATATTAATAATGAAGCCTTTAGAAGGATCTAATAATGAGAAATTTAGAAGTCATTAATAATGATAATTTTACAAGGTATCAATAATAACTTTGGTAGGTAATAACAATTGTAACTTGAGAATGTGCTAATATTTATAACTTTAGAAGGTACAAATCATGATAATTGAGGAAGGTTCTAATAATTACAGTTTTAGAATGTGATGTTAATGTTAGTAGGTAAAATATAATGGTAATTTTAGGTACTAATAAAGATAATTTTAGAGGTGAAATTAATAACTTTAGAAAATACTAATAATGAAGGAACTAATAATGATAAATTTATGCAAAAATCATTACTTTAGGATGTACAAATAACAATAAAAGTGAATATCCCAGTACTGGAAGCTTTAGAAGGTACTAATAATGATAACTTTAGATTCTAATAAAGATAAGTTTAAAAGGTGCTAATAATGACATCTTTAGAAGTTACTGATAACGGATGGATGTGGCAAAGCAGTAATTCGGAAAGAGGGGAATATATGTTGAGGGAGGAAGGGAAAAGAAAAAAAGATAGTGGTGAGTGGACAATGGTTGCGTAGAGATGATGCTGTAATGCATGAAATGGAGTGGGTGAGGGATAGGGATGAGGGAGTATGTGTGAATGATATTTTGATGTAGCACTTTTAAAGGTACTGATGATATCTTTAGAAGGGACCAGCATGGATAAGTTTAGAGAAATAGTAAAAATGAGTATTAATAACTCGAGAATGTAATAATAATGATACATTTAGAAGATACTAATAATGATTACTTTAGTAAATAATAATCGTAAGATGAGAGGGTATTAAAAATGATGATTATAGAAAGTAATAATAGTGATAAATTTAGACAGTACTAGTAATGATAACTTTAGAAGGCACTTTATAACAAGGCTACTAGATGTTAATAATGATAATTTTAGAAAGTTCTACTTATGACAACTTTAGAATGTGCTAATAATGATAACTAGAGTGAAGTAATACTGGTAATTTTGTTCTAATAAATAACTTTAGAAGGTACTAATAATGATAAATGGGAAATGTACTCATAACTTTAAAATAAAAATATTAATAATGATAACTTTAGAAGGTATTAATAATAATAAGTTTAGAAAATATGTTTAGATGGTACTAATAAAGATAAGAAGTTACTGGTATTGATAACTAATAATTATACTAATAATTATAACTTTAGAAAATACTAATAATGATAACTTTTAAGAGTACTATTATTGAAAATAGTGGACGGTACTAATAATGGTAAGGTTAGAATTGTAACTAGAAGTTACAAATAATGATAACTTTAGAGGGTACTTATAATAACTTTAGAATTAAAAACCATGACTTTATAAGGAAGTAATAATGATAAATTTAGAATGAACTAATGTAAATAGCTTTAGAAGGTAGTACTAATGATTTTATAAGGTACTAAGAAGGACAATATCAGAAGGAGCCAATAAAAACTATAGAGGGTACTAATAACATTTTAGGATATTCTATCCATTGTTATCATTATTCTTACTTCGGCTCCCAATAGTAGTCGTTATAGACAGCTGAAAGGCATAACGCCTACTACTGGGAGCTGAAGTAACAAGTAAGAATAATGATAACACTGTATAGTACTAATAATGATCACTTTAGATGGTACTAATAATGGTAACTTTAGAAATTACTAATAATGAGATCTTTATAAGGTAATGATAATGATAATTCTAGAAGGCAGTAATAATAAATTATGGTGGTAATAATGATAACTTTAGAAGGTACTTATAATGATAACTTAAGAAAGTACTAACAATGAGAAATTATTAAAATTTTGAAATGATAAACCTATAGGTTACTTGTAATGATAGCTTAGGAGGTACTAATAATGATAAATGGGATAACTTTAGAAGGTACCTTTAGAATAATGAATTTAGAAGGTACTAATAATAATAACTATTAAAGCCATAACTTTAATAATAACTTTAGAAGGTACTAGTGAAGGTAAAAATAATGATCATTTTAGTAGGTACTAATGATTATATCTTAGAAAATATGTTTAGATGGTACTAATAAAGATAAATGGAGAACTTACTAATATTGATAACTTTAAAAGGTACTAATCATTATAACATTAGAAAATACTAATAATGATAACAGTCGGCAGTAATATTAATGATAACTTTAGAATGTAATGATATTTATAATTGTGGAGAGTACTAATAATGGTAAGGTTACAATAGTAACTTTGTTACAAATAATGATAACTTTAGAGAGTACTCTTAGTATCTTTTGAAGTAACTAATAACCACAGCTAGAGAAGGAATTAATAATGATAACTTTAGAATGAACTATTGTAAATAACTTTAGACGGTACCACTAATAATCGTTTTATAAAGTATTAACTAGGACAACTTTAGAAGTACCAATAATAACTATAGAGGGTACTAATAATATTTTTAGGAAGTACTAAAAATTATACCCCGTCTGGGGTATTGGCTGCATGTTATTGTGGCAAAGTAGCATGTAGGGTCTATACGGGGCGCCCCTACGGACCAGAGTCACACATAGTTTTGTCTGTGATAGAGGAAAACTCTGTTCATAGAGAAATGATGACACTTTTATACTACGACTGTCCCTCCGTTATGCTGTCCCCCAACCCCTTGTTACTGTCCTGTACAATTTCTCTGAATATTCATTTCCTTTTTCGCCTACATTCTCTGTGGTGGGGGAAAAGAATACTCCCACCAAGTATTTCCACTTGGATCGTAAGAGCCGAGAAGAAAGGGACGGGGATTGGGACTAGGCATCCTTCTCCTTGTAGCCCCACAGGGGACATTCCTAAAAAAAAGTAAAGGCATAAGAGGGTCTAGGAGTGTTCCGACCAGCACCCTAAGGTTTGGGTCTTTTAATGTGCGTGGATGTGGTACAGATGAGAGTACAAGGGAAGAGATAGGTAGTATGTTTATGAGAAGAAAGATGGATGTGTTGGCTTTGAGTGAAACTAAGTTGAAAGGGAAGGACGAGTGTAAGTTCGGGAGTGTAAGTGGGAGGTTATCAGGAGTGAAGAGAGGGCGAGGGAGGGAAGGGGTGGCTATATTAGTAAGTGAAGAGATAGGTAAACGTATAGTGGAGTGGAAGGAGGTTTCCTCAAGGATAATGTGGATGAAGGTGAAACTGGGAAAGGAGATGTGGGTTTTTGTAAGTGCATATGGGCCTGGCAGTGAGAAGAGTGTAGAAGAAAGGGAGGCCTTTTGGATAGATTTAAATGAATGCATAGAGGATTTAGGGAGAAATGTCAATGTGATAGTACTGGGAGACCTTAATGCTAGGGTAGGAAATGATCCAATTGATGGAGTGGTTGGGAAATGTGGAATTCCAGGAAAGAATCGTAGTGGAGAGTTGATGGTGGAAATGTGTCTAGAAAGAGAGTCGATGATAGCAAATACAGTGTTTTGGAAGAAAGTCAAGCATAAGTACACATGGGAGAGGGTGGTGGATGGAAGGGTGGTAGATAGAGCGTTAATGGATTATGTAGTGGTAAATAGGATTATGATAGGAAGAGTTAAGGATGTACATGTGCTAGGGGGAGAGGGTGGGGGAATATCAGATCATTTTTTGGTGGAAGGTAAGTTGAGAGTGGAGGATAGATGGAGAAAGAGGAAAGGGACAAAAGGTAGGGAGGTGCTTAGAGTGAACTCTTTAAATGAAAAGAAAAAGGCGAAGGAGTACAAGAAGAAGCTGAAGGAGGAGTGGGAGGGAGTGAAGGATAGAGTAGAGCTAGGTGTGGAGGAGGAATGGGAATGGTTCAAGGAGGGAGTCACAAAGTGTGCAAAGATGGTGTGTGGAACAAGAAGGACAGGAGGAAATAGAAGGAAGGGTAGTGAATGGTGGGATGAGGAAACAAAGAAGGTTATAGAAGAGAAGAAGCGAGCTTTCACAGATTGGTTACAAAATAGGACGAGGGAGTCATATGAGAGGTACAAAGAACATAAAAGAGAAGTAAAGCAAAAGGTAAAGGAGGCAAAGAGGAGAACAGATGTGAAATGGGGTAAGAGTATGACAGAAAATTTTGAAAGTGATAAAAAGATGTTTTGGAAAGAAATTAAGAGAGGAAGAGGAGGCGAATCAAGTAGAGAAGAAAAGGTAAAAGGTGCAGATGGAGAGATGATAATGGAAGAGAAGGCAGTAAGGGGAAGATGAGCAGAATATTTTAGGGAGTTGCTAAATGTGAAGGAGGATAGGGAGGGAAAGATAGCTGCAGTGGGAAATGCTAAGAAAATGACCGTGATGAGTGAGGAACATGGATGAGAAATAAGGAAGGATGAAGTGAAGGCAGTTGTTAAGATGATAAAAGCAGGTAAGGCACCTGGTCTGGATGGATGCCATGCAGATTGTCTGAAAAAGGGAGGTACAGTGATGGTGGACTGGCTGGTGAGGTTATTTAATGTTTGCTGGAGAGAGGGTAGAGTGCCGAAGGAGTGGAGGAGTGCCTGTATAGTTCCACTTTACAAGGGAAAAGGGGACAAGTGTAAATGTAGTAGTTTCAGAGGGATTAGCTTGTTAAGTGTAGTTGGGAAGGCTTATGGGAGGATCTTGATTGAGAGGATTAGGAGAGGAACAGAAGGAGTAATTGGTGAGGAACAGTGTGTATTTAGGACGGGTAAAGGTTGTGTAGATCAGATTTTTGTGGTAAGACAGATATGTGAGAAAGCTATAGGAAAGGGGGAAGGATGTTTTTTTGGGTTTTTATGGATCTAGAAAAGGCTTACGACAGGGTAGACTGAAAGGCACTGTGGGAGGTTTTGCGGATTTACGGGATAGGGTTAAAGCTTCTAGGAGCTGTCAAGAGTTTTTATAAGAGTAGTAGAGCTTGTGTCAGGATTAGAAATGGAGAGAGTGAGTGGTTCGAGGTAAAGGTGGGACTTCGTCAAGGATGCGTTATGTCACCCTGGCTGTTGAACCTATACATGGATGGGGTAGTGCGAGAGGTAAATGGAAGGGTAGTGGGTCAGGGATTGGAGATGGTTAAAGAAAATGGAGAGAAGTGGGAGGTGAGCCAGCTGTTGTTTGCGGACGATACTGCGCTTTTGGCAGGATCGGAGGAGGGATTGAGTAAGTTGGTGACAGAGTTTGGGAGAGTGTGTGATAGAAGAAAGCTGAAGATAAATGTGGGTAAAAGTAAGGTGATGAGATGTACAAGGGGTGCAAGTGGCAGTAGACTGGAAGTGAGCATTAAGGGAGAGCGACTGGAGGAAGTGGATAGTTTTAGATACTTGGGTGCGAATGTGGCAGGAAAAGGTGGAGTGAAGGTGGAGGTAGAATGTAGATTGAGAGAAGCGAATAAATGCCTCCTGGATGACCCGTCATCCAGGAGGTGCTAAGATAAGAGGGTGGAGGGGTGTGGAGTGTATTCAGGGATGGAATGGGTGGGAATGATTTTATGCCTTTTCCTTTTTGGCTACCTCCCTTGAAAGGGGAAAAAAGCCTTGGTATATGTATGTATGTACTAAAAATTATTGTTTTAGAGAAGTTTTAATAGAGATAGCTTTATAAGGTACTTCGTTGACCAATATAGAAAGTATGAATAATAAAAACACTTTAGAAGGTACTAGTAATGGTAACTTTAGAAATTACTAATAATGAGATCATTATATGCTAATAATAATGATAATTTTCTAAGGTAGTACATCATGGTCATAATAATGATAACTTTAGAAGGTACTAAAAATGATAACTTAAGAAAGTACTAACAGTGAGATATTTTGAAAGTTCTAAAATGATACTCAACTTTAGAAGTCACTAATGATAATGAAAATAATGAATTAGAAGGTACCAATAATAATAAATAATAAAGTCATAACTTTAATGACAATTTTAAAAGGTACTAATAATCATATTGACGTCGTCAGTTCACCACCGGTGAAAGATAAGTGTGCAGCCCTCAAGACTGCCTTGAGGAAACACTACGCCAGGCCCGATAACGAGCTGTACAAGGAAATCCAGTACAGCGAAATCAGAAACGACCGACCATCACAACTCTTCAGGAGAATTGCCACCCTTAACGCACGGGCAAAGGTGCAATTGCCCAAGGAACTCCTCCGGTCATTACACCTCGCTAAGATGCCGGAGGCCCTGCAGTTAAATCTGGAAGCCCTAGCCGCCGACAAGGACGACGACGCCTACTGCTCCATCGCCACAGGATGTACCAGCCCTATAGGTCCTTACAGGCTACGACACACGCCACGCTCTCTGTGAGGAGTATCATTTACAGTGACGATGCGATACATAATATAAGTGAAGTGCGCAGTGAGAAACCAGATGCTAGTGATCGCGGGATTCACGGTTACAACCCTCCAAACAGCTGTCCCTCAGACATTAGTGCAGTGAGAAAAAACACGCTTACATCGTACAATGCCGAGGATCAAAGTGGGGAGCAGCTACGGCGGGATATCCCCGACATGAAGAAATTGCTGAGTCTGTTTTTGGACGAAAAGGAATGCCATCAAACACCACGAACCACCGTCCCGGGACAGGATAGTGGCCCCTGCTGGTACCATACCCGTTTCGGCAACAAGGCGCTCAAGTGTACACAACCTTGTAGCTGATCGGGAAACTCCAGACGCGGGGGTCGGTAAGCACTCCCTCCCCCGCTAACCATGCCCACACCCTCCTCTCAGTGCGCGATAGTCAAACTGGCCTATCGTTCCTGGTGGACACTGGCTCAGCCGTCAGCATCATGCCTCCGACGGGGGACCTAAGCCAAGGTACAAGCCTTCCGTCGTACGACCTGCTTGCAGCTAACGGTACACCCATCGCCACGTACGGCAGCCACTACAGCGTCTTGGACCTCCAGAATGGCAAGTCCTCTTGGACCTTCGTTATCACAGATGTCCGCCAACCCATTCTTGGCTACGACTTCCTACAATACTACAAAATGGCAGTCGGCGCCAAGGATAACTGCTTGTACCATGCAACAAGACGCATACCAGGAACTACCACCAACGCCTCTTCTCCTAAAGTATCTTCCTTTCAACCAGCTGGCGAATACACACGCATCCTGCAAGATTTTCCTCAGCTGACGTCTCCACGCAAGGTCACCACTACCCGCCCCCACAACATTGTGCATCACATTCAAACAATCGGCCCGCCGGTCTACAGCAAGCCTCGACGCCTCTCCCCAGAGAAGTTGGTCACCGCCAAACAAGAATTCCAAGACCTCCTTGACCAAGGCATCATCCGCCTATCGGAGAGTGCGTGGTCATCGCCACTCCACATGGTCCCCATGACACCTCCACCACCCAACCAGTGGCTGGTCTGCGGTGACTATCGCCAACTTAACCGCATCACAAAGGCCGACCGCTATCCCATCCCGCACTACCAAGATTTCCATTTCAAGCTCTCCGGGAAGCAAGTCTTCTCCAAGATCAACCTGGTTAGGGCGGCGTTCCACCAGATTCCTGTGGTACCAGAGGACATCCAGAAGACAGCAATCGCCACGCCGTTCGTTTGGCCTGCATAATGCTGCCCAGACGTTCCAGCGGTTTATGGACCACGCCCTCAGAGACTTCAACCTAGTCACCGTCTACATCGACGATATATTGGTGGCCTCGGACAATCACGACCACCACCGCCAACACCCCCGCCTTCTCTTCCACCGACTGCAAGAGTATGGCCTCCGTACCCACCTGTCTAAATGCCTCGTAGGAGTGTCATCGCTCGATTTTTTGGACATCGCATCTCAACAGCAGGCCTGTACCCTCTCCCTCAGAAGGCCACTGGCCACCATCATAGACTTCCCACAGCCAACATCCGTCAAGATAATGCGCCAATTCCTAGGGATTGTCAACTACTATCAGATTCATCCCCGATGCAGCCGCCAAACTCGCACTACTGAACGACCTCACCAAGAACCGTTCCAAGCGGTCAGTCGGACCCGTGAAATGGTCTCCTGAAGTTACCCAAGCATTTGGGCAGATCAAGGCTGCTATTGTACAGGCTGCCCGCCTGTCCTACCCAGTGGCCCACGCCCCCACCGTCCTTACCACCGATGCCTCCTTCACAGCGATAGGCGCAGTCCTCCAGCAGAGGGTCAACATACAGCTCCAGCCGATTGCATTCTTCTCCAAACGACTGGATCCTTCCCAAATGCGCTATAGTGCATTCGACAGCGAGCTTCTGGCCATATTTTCAGCCGTGAAACACTTCCTCTATTTCTTAGAAGGCCGGACATTTACCATCCTTACCGACCACAAACTGCTCACCCATGCACTGGACAGGATCTCCGACCACCACTGACCACGTCTCTCGGCAACTGTCATTCCTATCCCAATTTGAATCTCACATTGAGTACATCAAGGGAGAGGGCAACCAAGTGGCCGACGCCTTACCTCCAGCATCCTCCCTGATCACCACCACGTCGACTACGCCCGCATCGCTGCCTCCCAGGGTAACGACGAGGAACTCCGTCTCCTACCCCTTCATGGCTCCGACAGCTCCCCAATACTCCTGTACCATTGTGGTGTGACGTCTCTACAGGCAAACCCCAGCCGTACATCCCCGCCTATCATCGCAAGGATGTGTTCTCGGCATTCCACGACCGCAGTCATCCTGGTATCCGGGCAACACAACGTCCCCTTACGGATCGGGTCGTCTGGCCAGGCATCAACAAAGACGTCAGAGAATGGACCCGCACCTGTCTTCCCTGCCAGTCTTCAAAGGTCACGCGCCACGTCCACGCCCCACTCCAACGTTTCCCTACACCCACAGCACGCTTCCAATCAGTCCATGTGGATATTGTGGGCCCCCTTCCACCGTCGCATGGCATGCGTTAACTGCTCACGTGCGTCGACAGGTAAACCAGGTGGCCAGAGGCGATCCCTCTCCCGGATATATCTGCCGAGACAACAGCCCGTGCTTTCCTCTCCGGTTGGGTATCCAGATTTGGTGCCCCCCGCACCATTGCCACCGACAGGGGCTCCCAGATCAAATCTGATCTTTAGTCCAGAATACTTCAGCAAGGACGTCCTAGCGCAAGATAACTGACCAAACTGGAGCTCGGAAAACTCGCAGGAGACCGGTCGGCATACGGCTCGACCTAGGCCTATGTACCGCTAGCTATAGTTGGTAAGCATAGCAAAGACGCCCGCACCAAAACTAAGTAGACCAATCAGGAGCCCGGAAAGTTCGCCTGGTTCCGCACCAGCCTCCTTTATAAGGAGGGGGACCAAGCCGAGACGAGCAGTTCACTCCAGGACACGACATCTTCAAGCAGCTCTCCTCTCTAAGCGGTACTCCTCTTCAGGCAGCTCTCCTCTCCAAGCGGTACTCCTCTCCAAGCAGCTCTCCTCTTCAAGCGGTACTCCTCTTCAGGCAGCTCTCCTCTCCAAGCGGTACACCTCTTCAAGCAGCTCTCCTGTCCAAGCTTCAAGTTCCCCTTTGCTCTTAGGTTTTCCCTTTACGACTTTAGAGTTAATTAAAAGCCGAGTGCGTAGTGTTATTGTGAGTTTCATTTCCCTGGCTTGTCCAAACCATATCACAATATATCTAGAAATTATGTTTAGATGTTATCATAAAGATAAATTGAGAACTTACTAATATTAAGTTTAGAAGGTACTAATAATTACAGATTTAGAAAATACGAATAATGATAACAGTCGACAGTACTAAGAACGATAATTGTGGACAGTACTAATAATAGTAAGAATAGTTTGGTAACTTTAGAAGTTACAGATAATGATTACTTTAGAGGGTACTTATAATAACTTTAGAAGTAGCTAATAATCATAGTTTTAAAAGGTAGTAATACTGATGAATTTAGAATGAACTAATGTAAATAACTTTAGAAGGTACTACTAATGATTGTTTTATAAGGTACTGACAAGGACAACTTTAGAAGGTACCAATAAGAACTATAGAAGGTACTAATAATATTTTAGGAGTTACTAAAAATTACAATTTTAGAGAAGTTTTAATAAAGATAACTTTAGAAGGTACTAACATTGACCAATTTAGAAGCTATGAATAATGATAACACTGGATAGTACTAATAATGATCCCTTTTGAAGTTATTAATAATGGTAACTTTAGACATCACTATTATTGAGATCTTCACAATGTAATAATAATGATAATTTTAGAAGGTAGTAATAATGATGACTCTATAGGTTACTTGTAATGATAGCTCATGAAAGTATTAATAATGATAACTTTAGAAGTCACTAATAATAATGAATTGATAATGTCCTAATAATAATAACTAGTGAAGCGTCCTAGTACAAAAACGTTGTGATCATAGGAAATTTTAATTATAGAAACATTGACTGGGAAAGTTTAATAGATCATGAAGCGAAGAAATTCCTAGATGTGGTGAAGGATAATTTCCTAAAACAAGTGATTACCGATCCTACGAGGGGACAAAATACCCTGGACTTAACTTTAACAAATAATGAGCACCAAATTAGCAGCGTAATACAATAATACATTAACTGTATAATCAACAATTCGATTAAGGAAGAGGACTGTACGGAACCTATTTGGGTAGAGGTTATAGGCAAGAATAAGAAAGTTATTATTGACATCTTGTATAGACTTCCTAACCTCAGCCTTGAGCAGACTGATCGCCTGATTCATGAAATTCACAGAGCGTCCCAGTGCAAAAACGTTATGATCATGGAAGATTTTAATTATAGAAACATTGACTGGAAAACTTTAATAGGAGATCATGAAGCGAAGAAATTCCTAGATGTGATGCAGGATAATTTCCTAAAACAAGTGATTATCGATCCTACGAGGGGACAAAATACCTTGGACTTAATTTTAACTAATAATGAGCACCAAATTAGCAGCGTAATAGTGGGAGATAGTCTAGGCTCTAGCAATCATCAAGAAATAGGATTTAATGTTATTTGGGAAAAATAAAAAGTACAAATAACGTCCTAGTACCAAACTTTAGGAAAGCAAAATCTGACAATATAAAAACCTATTTGAAATTGAATACGAAATGTCATGCGGACGTTTCGAACATTGTCAGGTCTCGGTGCGTGACTGGGGGTCAAGTCATGACTAGAGGTCGGGTCACGGAGGGTAATATGCATACCTTGGGCCATGTCATTTGGGGGCGAGGGCTCAACAGATAGGTCAGCGATTTGGATGAATGTATAGCAATCTAACTGATTTAATTATTAATGCACAAAATACATTTATCCCCCTGAAGTCAATGCGGAAAAATAGTAATACTCCCAAATGTACGACGGACAGATTGAAACATGAGATCGGAATGAAAAGGACTTTACGTAAAAAACAAAACAAAAAAAAAACGGGGAAGCACAACTTAGATCAAGATATAACGAAATGGCAAAGCTGGTTAAAATAATACACGTACAGGAAAACGTAACTATGAAATTAAGGTTGCTAGTTATGCAAGATCCAACCCAAAGGGTTTCTTTTATCTCTACAGAACAAAAAATAAAGAAAGAATAGGACAAATTAAAAACGATGAAAATGTCATGATAGAATCGGTTAGATAAAGTACCTGACTGCAATCCGATTTTCAGAGGGGATGAAGAAAGTAGTCTATCTAATATCAACATTAGTAAAGAAGAAGTAGTCAAGTAGATTGAAAGACTTAAAGCTACAAAATCTCCGGGTCAAGACGAAATTTTCCAAGAATGCTTAAGGAGTGTAAATATGAAATCTGTGACCAGTTAACTGAAATATTCAATAAATCGGTAGACACTGGTTTTGTGCCAACTGCTTGGAGGCAAGCAAACGTTGTTCCTGTTTTTAAGAAGGGAGATAGATCATCTATATGCAACTACAGGCCAATCAGTTTGACATCGGTTATAGGAAAAATGCTTGAATCAATAATAGTAAATAGACTCAGAGAACACATCGAAGGACATAATTTCATTCGTGATTCACAACATCGTTTCTCCAAGGGTAAGTCATGTATGACTAATCTTCTATCCTTTTACAATAAAATATATAAGGCGTCAGATAACAATGATAATTACGATGTTATTTACCTTGACTTTAGCAAAGCGTTCGACAAGGTACCACACCAGAGACTACTAAATAAAATCAAAGCCCATGGCACAGGAGGAAAAGTGTTAGAATGGATTAGAGCTTGGATTAGTAACAGAAAACAGTGGGTCACCATAAATGGAATAAACTCTAGGTGGGGCAACGTTACTAGCGGGGTCCCCCATGGCTCGGTTTTGGGTCCCTTGTTGTTCATTATGTACATAAACGACTTAGACGATGGGATAAATAGTGATGTTAGTAAGTTTGTGGACGACACTAAAATAGGACGCCTAATTAGGTCAGGAGATGACGCAGAGATTCTGCAGGATGATCTTAATAAATTGTTAACATGGTCGGTGAAATGGCAAATGAACTTCAATATCTCTAAGTGTAGCGTGTTAAACGTGGGGCTACACAACCCCGAAAATAGATACAGCTTAGATAACACGTTTTTAGAAAAATCTGAGTGCGAGAGGGACTTGGCAGTGCATTAGCGCCAGAAATAAAGCTAACAGTGCATTAGGTTTCATTGCTAGGACGGTAACGAATAGAAGTTAGATTCAAACTCCTAAACAATTTTAGAATAGATACTTGTGATTCTAAAATACCCGATTTCAGTAAAGCTCAGTTCATAGGACTACGTCAGGAGCTTCAGCTTACAGATTGGGAGGCAAAATTAAACGAAAGGCCTGTAGATCAGATGTGGGAAATATTTCAAAATACGCTCACTAAGATGATTCAAACTTACATTCCTTTTAAGGACAGACGTCCCCCAAATCAGGCTCGCCCAAATTGGCGCGACAAAGAAACTGAAAAAAGTATTGCTAAAAAGAGACAGGCTTATAAGAAATAAAAGTGCTCGGGTGCATCTAATGACTATGAAAATTATGTATCAATACAGAGAGATTTAAAAAAGACAATAAGGAAAAGAAAACGACAATACGAAATGAACATCGCTGATAAATCCAAAGAGAACCCCAAAGAATTCTATAGTTACATTAGAGATAAGAAGGTTGTTAGGAATCACATTGGTCCACTATTATCTGCTGACGGTCAACTTGAATATTCAAATGAAGGAATGTGTAATATCTTAAACAATTATTTATGCTCGGTATTCGTAAACGAAACACCTCAAAGTGAATTCCAAACTGAAACCTGTGAAAAGTCTGGGGTAAACTTACTCACTACGGTAAATATAACAAAAGAAAAAATTAAAAGGTGTATAGACAAACTCAAAGTTAATAAAACACCAGGGCCTGACGGTTGGCATCCAAGAATCTTAAAGGAAATGAAAAATGAGATTGTTGTTCCATTAGAAATTATTTTCAAGAAATCCATCATATCCGGAGATGTCCCAAGAGAATGGAAGCTAGCTAACGTTACTCCCATATTCAAAAAAGGTGACAAAAAGAAACCAAATAACTATAGGCCTATAAGTTTGACTTCAATAGTAGGAAAAATAATGGAAACTATCATCAGAGATGCTATCGAACATCATTTAGAAAGTAACCGTTTGATAAATGATAGCCAGCATGGTTTCAGACGGAAACGTTCTTGCGTGACTAACTTACTCGAATTCTACAACACAGTTATCTCGAATTATGACAAAAGAAACAATATATATTTGATATATCTAGACTTTGCAAAAGCTTTTGATACCGTCCCACACGAAAGACTACTTACTAAATTAGCTTTGCATGGAATAAGTGGTAGCCTATTAGGTTGGACTAGTAATTGGTTGAATGGTCGAAAACAGAGAGTTGTTTTAAATGGAAAAACTTCTGGATGGAAAAGTGTTGCAAGTGGAGTTCCTCAGGGTTCCGTTCTTGGGCCACTTCTATTCATAGTATATATAAATGATATAGACCATGGACTAAAATCTACTGTTTCCAAATTTGCTGATGATACAAAACTGTGCGGAGTGGCAAATGATCACTCCAACCAATTAGATATTCAAGTAGATTTAGATAAATTACAGCAATGGTCTGAAAAGTGGCTAATGAAATTTAACACAAGTAAATGCAAGGTAATGCACATAGGTAAAAATAACAGTAAGTACGATTACAAGTTATTTGGTAATTCGTTAACAAAAGTGGATAGTGAAAAAGATATCGGCGTAATTATCAGTAACGACCTCAAATCATCCGAGCAGTGTATTTCAGCCTCTGAGAAAGCAAATAAGATTCTGGGACTGATTGCGTGATCTTTTGATTTCAAAAGTCCATCACTCATTAACAAGCTATATAAATCGTTAGTTCGTCCACATTTGGAATATGCTGTTTCTGTATGGTCACCGAATCTCATTAAAGACATTGACAGACTGGAAAAAGTACAACGGCGAGCCACAAAACTGATTCCAAATATCAAAAATAAATCATACGAAAATCGACTAAACCACATGAATCTGTTTTCCCTAAAAAAGCGTAGACTCAGAGGTGACTTGATACAGGTCTTTAAGATTTTAAAGGGAATTGACAACATCAAAAGTGACAAAAATTTCACATTGAATGAGAATCAGACAAGAAACAATGGTCTCAAACTGTCCGGAAATAGATTCAATTTGGAAGTAGGTAGAAACAACTTTGCCAACCGTGTAGTAAATGAATGGAATAAACTTCCTGCACAGGTAGTGCAATGTAGTTCAGTTCGAAGCTTTAAGAATCAGTTAGATAAATACCTAAGTAAGATGCTGTAATGATTATAATTTATCTTATATTATTTGTTTTTGTTTTGTTATAATTTGTCTGTCTGATTTTCATTTATTATTAGTTATATGTCAATTTATTATTATTTA
Source organism: Oratosquilla oratoria (assembly GCF_046742065.1). Taxonomy (NCBI): domain Eukaryota; kingdom Metazoa; phylum Arthropoda; class Malacostraca; order Stomatopoda; family Squillidae; genus Oratosquilla; species Oratosquilla oratoria. The sequence goes on along the minus strand of NC_134802.1, from coordinate 8,694,008 downwards.
CTATTTACCTGTTTGTTTATTATGTAACTATACCTATGCATTTATTTATGTATTTTATTTGTTATCTACATTATTATAGTTTTTATTTATTATTTTATTATTAATATGATTTTTTTTCGCATCCGACCTAGATATGGATCAAAAGGTCTCCTGTCGGCATACTCCGCCTTTGTAATCCTTTGTAAGTGCAGAGGTAATTATCAAACTATATTTAGCGATAGTTAGACCCATCCTTGACTATGCGGTACAGTTTTGGTCTCCGTCCTACAGAGTGGATATAAATTCACTAGAATCAGTACAGAGAAGAATGACCAAAATGATGCATGAACTCAGAAATTTGCCTTACGAAGAGAGGCTTAGCCACCTTAACTCTCTGGAAAGACGCAGAGTGCGGGGTGATCTAATAGAAGCGTTCAAGTGGATCAAAGGTTATAACAAGGGTGATGCAAATAAGGTCATCATAATAAAACAATAGGGCAGGACTCGCTGTAATGGGTATAAACTGGACAAATTTAGATTTAAGAAGGAAATAGGAAGAATTGGTTTACTAATAGAGTGGTCGACGAATAGAATAAACCATGTAGTAAGCGCTGAAACTATCAGTTGTTTTAAAAAGCGATTAGACAACTTTATGGATGGGGATGATAGGTGGTGATGGATACGGAGCTGCGTAGTGTAGGCCTTATGGTCTCTTGCAGTCTCCTTTATTCTTATGTTCTTATTTAAGCCATAACTTTAATTATAATCTTAGAAGGTACTAATAATGATAACTATTAAGGGTACAAATAATTACCATTTTAGTGGGTACTAATAATTATATCTTTTCAATGCATAAACTTAAGAAAGAACTAATAATATTTTTAAAATGTTATAATCATGACAAATTCATAAGGTACTAATAATAAATTTAGGAAGGTTGTCATAGATATAAATTTAGACATTATTTTCTTACTTTTTTCACCAGACGCCAGGTAGTTCATTTCAACTAATAGAAATAACTTTAGTGCGTACTAAAATTTATATCTTTAGAAGGTACCAATAATGACAACTTTTCAATGTACTAATAATGTTATTTGTAGAAGGTATTAATGATAACTTGAGAAGGATCTAGTAAATATAACTTTAGAATATACTAGTTTAAGAACTTAAAAAGGTACTAATAATGATTTTAGAATGTACGTACTAATAATGATAATGTAGACAGTACTAATAATGATAAGTTTAGCAGGCACTTAAAAGGATAACATTAGAAGGTACTAATAATGATAATTTTACCAGTTGTATAATTGTATCTGTCGAAGGTACTAATAATAGATTTAGAAGAAAATGATAACTTACGATGGTATCAAAAATGGAATCCTTAAAAGGTACTGATAAAGGAATATAGTTATAATGATAACTTTAGAAGGAAATATTAATATTTGTAGTAGGAACTAACAATAACTTTAGAAGATACTAATAAATATAACTTTAGTAATATTAATAAAAATGTCAAAAGTACTAATAATGATAACTTAAGAATTATAATAATATACAAGATACTAATATTGATAATAAATACAGAAGGTAGTAATAATAAGTTTGAAATGTACTAATAATGATAATTTACGTGTCATCATTTGCTTATAAATTTTTTAATATAGATTTAAAAGGTGCTAATAATAATTTTTCATGGTGCTAATAGTGATAGCTTTAGAATATACAATTAATAAATTTAGGAGGTAATTATAATAAAGATAATTTCAGTATGTACTAATTATGATAATTTTAGAAGTTGGTAATAATATCTTTAGAAGATAGTAATATCGATAACAGTAAAAATTAAGTTATTGTTATTGTTATTGTTATTGTTATTGTTTTTGTTTTTGTTATTGTTAGCGTTGTTGTTTGAGTTAGCATTACCGTTATTTTTAGTGTTAGCGTTATTGTTTGCGTTGTTGTTGGCGTTGTTTTTGGCGTTGTTGTTGGCGTTGTTTGTTGGCGTCGTTGTTGGCGTTGCTGATGGCGTTGGCGTTATTTTTATCACTATTATTATTACTATTAGTATTATTTCTAGTATGATGATGATCGTCGTTTATATTATTTTATTCTATTATCATTATCTTTACTATTATTAACATTATAGTTATCATTATCCTTATCATTATTTCATTGTTATCATTACAATCATTGTTACTGTTCTTATGATTATTACTATTATTATCTCTTCATTTATTCATTTGTGGGAGAGCGTTGTCGTTAATTTGTTCTATCTGCTACTGCTATTTCTACTGTTGATCTTCCTTTCCCTCTTCCTTTTCTTCCTCCTCTTCTTCCTTTTCTTCCTCCTCTTCCTGCTTGTCCACCTCTTCCAGTTCTTCCTCTCCCTCCAGCCTTATGTACATCGTCGTCATTTTACGTTGCAAGTGCGTTATGGTCACCATGTGGTCTACTTGGACCGGATGACTCGCCTGAGGGGGACCAAGGGGACCCTGGAAACGGACCGGGATGACTCCGGGTGGAGGGGGGAAAGGGGTAGCAAGCGATGATTCTTCCATGTGGTTGTCGAACAGCACGACCCGATGCGAATGGACCTCCTCATCTACCTCTTCCTCTTCCTCCTCCTTCTCCTCCTCTTCCTCTTCCTCTTCCTCCTCCTCTTCCTCTTCCTCCTTCTCCACCCTCTCCACTTTCTCCTCCCCATATTCCACCCCTCCATCTCCTCCTACCTATGCTCTACCCCTACGAAGGTCTCTCTTTCGGAGGGCACCCACCTCCCCCTGGCAACCGACAACAGCCACTGGGTAGGCCCATAAGTCACACAGGAAGGACATTTTGTGTTGTCTAGGGATTGGTAGTGTGTGGGGTTGTATAGAATCTGTCCGGTGTTTTTTTTTTTTTTTTTTTGTGTAGTGGTTCTATCTTGGGCAACTTGGTCCTATGGCCAGGTCTATTCTGTGTTTGTACTGTCTTAGAACTGGATGATGTCCTGAATGCAGGTGGGAAAAATGATTTAACTAAATAAAAAGAAAAGTAAGTAGAATATACATATATATTATACTTTATGCAATTACCCGAAACAATTATGTGCTTACATTGCTTACTTGCCGCAGTGGGAGACTGGCCAGCCAAGACCATAACCATCTTCCTCACTCCCCATATCTATTCTCTTTCCTTCTTCTTCTTGTTCCCCTTTTCCCTTCAAATTTTCTTCTCCTTCTTTCCCTTCCCGGTTTCCCCCACTTCGTACCACTTTTCCAATTCCATTTTTCCTTCCCTTCTGTCCCTCTTGCTTATGTTTTCAGTAACCTTCATCATCCTATCTCTTGTTTTTCCTCACCCCTTTCTCCCTATCTCTCCCTTTCTCCTCCCATCCCCTATACTCGTCCATTCCGTTATCCACATCTTTTTCACCCTTCCGTATATTTCTCCCTCTTCCGTCCTCCTTCTCCCCACACTTCTCGATATCTCCCTCCCACCTTATTCTACATTTCAATACCTTCTATATTATCCTCCCTATTCCTCTTTAGCCTCATTTCTTTCCCTAACCTCCTCTCATTCTCTTGTGAGAATTTGAAAATTTGATCGAGAGTTTTTGTCAAATCTCCTACTTGAGCTTTAACTATATATGCTATTTCAATCAGACATTGGTTATATTTAAGTTGTATTTTAGGAAAAAGCTCGTATATCCCAACCCCCACCCTCACCCCTCTAGCTGTAGAAGAAATGGAGATACGCAGAAATGTCAAATAGTATAGTTACCCCTACAATATGAAGTTTTCTAAGATTCTATAAATCCAAAGAAAGCAAAATATGATAGGAATAACTTTAGTAAAATGTCCACCTCGGGTGCTATGAAAGGGCAAATGTCAAATATGAGAATCAATATTATTGGTCCGGATAGGAATAAAAGCTTGTGATTTGTCAGCTTCCAACTTTGCGTTTTCCAAATACTCCTTTCGTCGCCATGATAAAAACCCATTTAATCATTAGTTAGAAATGTTTGGAGTAATGATACTTATTTTTCACTCTCTCTGCCTATCTTCTAGCTTGAACATACTTTTCTCAACTTTCTATTCTCTTCGTGCTTATCCATTTTCAGATTATTCATTTTATATTTTTCATTTATTTATTTATTTTTTATCTATTTACCTATTTATTTTGTCAGCATCTTTATAATTAATAGTATATGCTAAATTTATTATTATGAGTATATTCTAAACTTCTCATTATTAGTATATTCGAAACATGCCATTATTAGTACCTTCCAAACTTGTTATTACTACATACTAAATTTATCATTAATAGTATCATCTAAACTTATCCTTATTTAATTTGTCATGAAGAGTACCTTCGAAACTGGTCATTATTAACACCTGCTAAACTTTTCATCCTTAGTCTACATTAAAGTTATCATTAACAGTGAATTTGATGTTATTAGCACCTTTAAAAACTTGTCATTTGTAGTACATGTTCAAATTATCATGAATAGAGCCTTCGAAACTTATAATTTTAGTAGGCATTACAGTTATCATTAATAGTACCTTCTAAACTTTTCAATAGTAGTACCTTTTAAACATTATATTAGTACACGTTAAAGTTATCATTAAACTTGTCATTATTAGTGGCTTCTAAACACTCTCTTCCGGGAGGTAAATAGCTGTCGATCACGAGAACAACACGTCATCCAAGACCATGGCGAAAAACCATGATTCACACACACACACACACACACACACACACACACACACACACACACACACACACACACACACACACACACACACACACACACACACACACACACACACACACACACACACACACACACACACACACACACACACACACACACACACACACACAAACACACAAACACACGCCCCCCAACACACACACACACACACACACACACACACACACACACACACACACACACACACACACACACACACACAAACACACGCCGCCAAACACACACACACACACACACACACACACACACACACACACACACACACACACACACACACACACACACATACACACACACACAGTATTGTTAATACTACATTCAAAGTTTTTTTACTATTGTTATATTCTGAAGTGGTCATTATTAGTATATTCTAAACATATCATTATTAGTTCGCATTAAATTTATCATTAATAGTACCCTCTAAACTTGTCATTTTAGTATATTCCTAACTTGTTATTATAAGTATATTCTAAACTTGTCTTTATTAGAACATTCTAAACTCTTTATCCTAAATATGCCATTGTTTAGTATATTCTGAATTTGTCATTATTAATTTATTGCTATTTTATCATTTTTGTATATTTTAAACTTGTCATTATTAGTATACTCTAAAATTATCATTATTAGTATATTTTAAACTTGTCATTATTATTAAACTTTAATTTCATTTCTAAATTTGTCAATGATAGTATATTCTTAATTTCTTATCATTAGTACACATTAAAATTGTAATTAATAGAACCTAATAAATTTGTCATTACTATTAAGTTCTTATATTTAGGCCATTATAAACTTGTCATTACTAGTACACATTTAGCATTAATAGTTACTTGTCATTATTAGTATATTCTAAAGTTGTCATTGTAAGTATATCCTAAACTTGTTATTATTAGTACTCATTAAAGTTTTCAATAATACATTCTAAACTTCTCATTGTTTGTATTTTCTATCATTAATGGTATTTTCTATCATTAATGGTACTTTAAAAAACTTGTCATTAGCAGTAATTTCTAAACTAGTCGTCATTAGAAAAAGTTAAAATTATCATTATTAGTACCTTCTAAACTTGTCATTATTAGAATATTCTAAACTTGTCATTATATCCTAAACTTCTCTTTGTTAGTATATTCTAATTTTGTCATTATTAGTGTATTTCTGTTATCATTAATAGTACTTTCTAAACTTATCATTATTAGAATATGTCATTATTAGAACGTCATTTTTTGTATATTCTAACCGTGTCATTATTAGTATTTTCTAAACTTGTTATTTTAGTATAATATGAACATGTCATTATTAGTATATTATAAATTATCATTATTAGTATGTACTAAATTTAACATTATTGGTTTATTCTAAAGTTGGAATTATGAGTATACATTAAAGTTATTATTAATATATCTTCTATACTTATCATTATTAGTATATTTTAAAAATATAATGATCAGTATATTCTAAACTTTTCATTATAGGCATATTTTAAATTTCTCATTATTAGCATATTCTAAACTTGCATTGTTAGTATATTATAAACTTGTCTTTATTAGTGTATTCTGGTATATTCATTATAAGTACAAATTAAAGTTATCTTTAATAGTATACTCTAAACTTGCCATTATTAGTATATTCTAAAAAATTTATTAGTTGTATATTCTAAACTTGTTATTTTAGTACATTCTAACCGTGTAATTATTTGTATTTTCTAAATTTTCGTTATTAGTATGTTCTAAACTTTGCATTATTGGAATATTCTAAACTTTTATCATTAGTACACATTAAGGTTATATCTAATATATCCTCTAAACTAAACTTGTCATTATTAGTTTATTCCATATATGTAAATGTTAGCATATTCTAAACTTGTCTTCTTAGTATATGCTAACTGTGTCATTATTACTATATTCTGAACTTGTTACATTTCATCATCACTATATTCTAAATTTTCATTATTAGTGTGTTCTAAATTTAACATTATTGGTATATCCTAACTATTAGTAAACATTATAATAACCATTAATATATTTTCTAAAAAAGATTATTATTAGTATATTTTAACCACACACACACACACACACACACACACATACACAATGACATTGTATGTGTGTGTGCGTGTTTGTGTGTGTGTGTGTGTGTGTGTGTGTGTGTGTGTGTGTGTGTGTGTGTGTGTGTGTGTATGTGTGTGTGTAAGTGTAAGTGTCATTATGTGCGTGTGTGTATGTCCCAATTTCTTCGTGTGTGTCTTCGTGCGTGTGTATGTGTGTGTATACATGAACTTTATAAATTGCAAATTAGAAGACAGGGTCCTAGAAGCATTGTCCCTTTCCTGTATATTACAATTAGGTAAATGCAATTAGGTAAATGAGTGTTTGTGTGCGTGTGCATTTTTGTGTGCGTTTGTGTGTGTGTATTCACTTGGTCTTTGGATCACGTGTTGGACTCGTGATCGACAGCTATTTCGTTCCTGGAAGAGAGCTCAGAGCTCGTAGGTCCGATCTATGGGTAATGCTATGACCTTGCACACACACACACACCCAACTCTCCGCCCACGAGAGTCAGAGTAACGACCCGAGGCACAGTGATACCGAAATAATTTCGGCCCTGGGCAGGATTCGAACTGGGTACTGGGAGCACTTCTACTTCCCAGTTCAGCGCTCTACCAACAGTACCACCGAGTCGGTGTGTGTGTGTGTGTGTGTGTGTGTGTGTGTGTGTGTGTGTGTGTGTGTGTGTGTGTGTGTGTGTGTGTGTGTGTGTGTGTGTGTGTGTGTGTGTGTGTGTGTACTCATAGATCAATGAATATACTCATATGAATTCTAACCTCTCATTCGAGAGGGTGATTGCTGTCCATCACGAGGTCAACATGTGATCAAGGAATATGCTTGAAATAGAACGAATTCATAACAAGATTAAAATTGCAGGATTTAAAAAAAAATCCCAAATAATATACAGAAAGTCCCCATGGATCCCCAATTCCCTATATCTTAGGTGTCAGAAATTATAGATATCCAAACAGGGTGTCAAAACAGATTTTGAGGCCTGTGGTTTTCTATTGAGTCCTTATTTAAGAGCAAAGATGAAAATCTGATATAATAATATATCTAAGACTAATGTAGTACAGAGGAAATGCGGTTTTTTTTTTTATCAGTTCCCACCCCCAAATCTATGTTTCATTTTGGAGGTGACATCGTGTGTAATATGTGAAGAATATTTGGTAAGAAATTATGTCTGCATTGGAGAGATGGGACGGAAGACTGGTGGAAGAAAGTCTGAAAAGACAATATGGGTGATTTGTTCCAGGGATCATGTTTTCCATAATAGTACCTTCAAAATTGTCATTTTTAGTATATTCTAAACTTGTCATTATTAGTTATTCTAAATTTTTCATTAGTAGTATATTCTAATTTTGTCTCTATTGTTGTATTACAAACATGCCATTATTAGTATATTCTAAATTTGTCATTATGTGCTATTTCTAATTTTGTAATTTTAGTAATTGTTAAACTTGTCATTATGAGTTTACTCTATAATTGTAATTATGAGTACATTCTAATCTTGTCATTATTAAAGATTCAAAAGTTGTCATTATCAATAACCATTAAAGTTACCATTAACCTTATAAACTTATCAATGCTAGTATATTCTTAAAATTTTATTATTGGTGCACAGAAATTGTCATTAATAGTAACTAATAAACTTGTCATTATTAGTACACATTTATGTTATAATTAATAATACTTTAGAAACTCATTATTAGTATATTCTAAAGTTGTCATTGTAAGTATATTCTAAACTTGTCATTATTAATACTCATACAGGGTATCATCAATAGTATCTTCTAAACTTGTACACATTAAAATTATCATTAATAGTACTTCTGAACTTTTCATAATTAGTATATTCTAAATTCATAATTATTACTATATTCTTAGATTGTCGTCATAAGTACAAGTTAAAGTACATTCTAAACTTGTTATTATTAGAAATAAAGTTTATTCTAAACTTGTCATTATTAGAATATTCTAAATTTGTCATTATTAGTATATTCTAAACGTCTTTATTGGTACACATTAGAGCTATCATTAAATGTAATTTGTCTTTATTATATGCTAAGTTTGCTACTCCTTGTGTATTCTAAAATTATCATTATTAGTATGTTCGAAATTTGTCATTAGTACATATGAAGTAATACACATTATTAGTTCCTTCTTAACATGTTATTATTAGAATATTCTAAACATTTAGAAGGTACTATTAGTACTATTAGTACTATTAGTACATTTAATACTATTAGTATCATTTTTAGAAGGTACTATTAGTACCTTCTAAAAATATCATTGTTAATATATTAAAAAATATATCATTAGCGTATTCTAAACTTCATTATTTGTACACATTAAAGTTATTATTACATAGTACCTACTAGATTTGTAATTCTACTATATTCTAAACTTTTCATTATTAGAATCCTTTAGATTTATCATTAATAGTACATAACTTGTCTTTTTTAGTATATTCTAAACTTGTCATAAATAGTTATTATTAACAGTACCTTCTAAGCATGTCTTTATTGATATATAATAAACTTTACATTATTTGCATTATTATTATTATTTGCATTACACAATAATGTTATGATTAATAGCGACTTTTCAACTTATAATGTTTATTATTTCACTATTATTTCACTATTATTTCTACTATTGTACTTTCTAAACTGAATATTATCATATTTATATTAGTATATTCTAATTTGGTCAGTATTAAAATTATCATTAATAGTACCTTCCAATTTTTACATTATTAATATATTCTTAACTTTTCAGTAATAGTAGATTGAACTTATCATTAACATTACCTTCTAAACTTGTCATTATTAGTACACATTAGTGGCACAATCTAAACCTGTAAACATGAGATTTATTACACATTAATAGTGCCCTGCAAACTTGTCCTTATTAATATATTGTAACTTGAAATTATTAGTATACATAGAAGTTATCAATTTCATTTTATTAGTACCCTCTAAACATGTTATTTTTACTACACAATCATGTAGTACCCTCTAAACATTTCATAATTTGTATCTTCTAAACTTGCCATTATTATTATACATTAAAGAAAACATTAATACTATATTCTGACCTTGTCTTTATTAATACACATAATATTTATCATAAGTAGTATCATCTAATCTTGTCATTATTAGTGCACATTAAAGTCATCATTAATAGTACCTTCTAAACTTATTATTAGTATATTCTAATATTTTTATTGTTATACATATTGAAATTACAGTTAATGCCACATTACTTTTATTTTATTATTGATATATATATAGAAGTGGTCATTATTAGTACATTCTAAACATTATTAGTTCACATTAAAGTTATTCTTAATAGTACCTTCTAAACTTGTTTTTTAGTATATTCTAAATTTATTATAAGTATATTCTAAACTTGTAATTATTAGAATATTCCAAACTTCTTATTTTATATATGACATTGTTTAGTATATTCTGACTTTTTCATTATTAAATTATTGTAACTTTGTCATTTTTGTATATTTTATACTTGCCATTATTACCGTAGTATATTCTAAAATTGCCATTACTAATATATTTTAATCTTGTCATTATTATTAAACTTTAACTTCATTATTAGTAGTACCTTCTAAACTTGTCAATAATAGCATATTCTTAAATTTTCATAATTAGTACAAATTAAAAGATGTCATTAATAGTAACTGATAAACTTTAGGTTCAAATTTTGTTATATTTAGCATATTATGAACTTGTCACTATTAGTACACATTTATCATTAATAGTTATTAAAATTGGCATTATTAGTACACATTTATCATTATTAGTATATTCTAAAGTTGTCATTGTAAATATATCCTACACTTGTTATTATTAGTACTCATTAAAGTTATCAATCCTTCTAAACTTGTCATTATTTGTATTTTTTAGACTTGTCTTTTATAAGTACACATTGAAGTTAACATTAATGATACTTTGTAAACTTGTCATTGGTAGTAATTTCCAAACTAGTCGTTATTAGTAAAATTCAAATAGTACCATCTAAACTTGTCATTATTATAATATTCCAAACTTGTCATTATTAGTATGCCTATATCCTAAACTTCTCATTATTAGTATATTCTAAACTTGTCATTATTAGTACATAATAGTTATCATTAACTTGTCATTAGTAGTAATTTCCAAACTAGTCGTTATTAGTAAAAGTTATAGCTATCATTATTTATACCTTCTAAACTTATCATTAATAGAATATTCAAAACTTGTCATTTTTTTGTATATTCTAACCATGTAATTATTAGAATATTCTAAACTTGTTATTTTAGTATATTATGAACATGTTATTATTATTATTCCAAATTTTCTCTATTAGTATGTACTAAACTTAACATTATTGGTGTATCCTATCATTATTAGTATATTCTAAAATGTAATTATTAGTATATTATAAACTTTTCATTATAAGTATATTCTAAATTTCTCATTATCAGTTGTATATTCTAAACTTATCATTTTAGTATATTCTAACCGTCTTCTAAACTTGTCATTTTAGTATATTCTAACCGTCTTCTAAACTTGTCATTTTAGTATATTCTAAACGTGTGATTATTAGCATTTTTAAAATTTTCATTATCACTATGTTCTAAACTTTACATTATTGGAATATTCTAAAATTTAGTATTAATGTATCAAATAATGACAAGTTTAGTGTATCATTATCGTAGTGTATCATATCATGCGTCAAGCTTTCAAGTTCTACTAATGGTAACTTTAATATGTACTAATAATGGCAAGTTTAGAAATTCCTATTAATGATAACTTTAATGTGTACTAGTAATAAACATTTTAAAAGATACTAATAATGTCAAGTTGAAAAGGTACTATAAAGTTTAAAAGGTACTAATAATGACAAGTTTCGAAGCAACTACTAATGATAACTTCAAAATGTACGTTAAAACAAGTTTAGAGGATTATAATAATATCAAATTTAGAAGGCACCATTAATGATAGTATTAATATGTATGAATAATGACAGGTTTCGAAGGTACTATTAATAAAAAAATTAATCTGTACTAATCAAGTCAAGTTTAGAATACATAATTTACAACAAATTTTCTATGTAGTAACAATGAAAATTTTGGAATATACATGTTTAGAAAGTACTACTAATGGAAACTTTAATGTGCACAAATAATGTCAAGTTTCGAATATACTAATAAGAAGTAATAGCAAATAAATTTCTAGAATATACTAATATGACAAATTTAGAGGATAATAATAATGATAAGTTTAGAATATACACATAATAATATTAGAATATACAAATAAGATCAACTTAGGATATACTAATAATGACAAGTTTGAAATATTGTAATAATGTAATGTCTACTTGTATAAGGAAGTTTAGAATATTGACAAGTTTAATGTATACAAATAATGAAAAGTTTAGAATATACTAATAAAGACAAATTTAGAACATAATAATAATGACAATTTTACATGGCAAATTTAGAATACAATAATATTGATGTTTAGAATATACAAATGATAATAATGACAAGTTTACTTTAATGTCTATTTGTATAAGGAAGTTTAAAATATACTAATAATGACAAGTTCAGGAGGTACTAATAATAACAAGTTTAGAATATTCTAGTATTGAAAAGTATCGAATGATAACTTTAATTTGTACTAATATTGAAAAGTTTAAAATATACTACTAATGACAAGTTTAGAATATTCTAGTAATGACAAGTTTAGAGAATGCTATTAATATTAACCTCAATGTGTACTAGTAATGACAAGTTTAGAATATACCAATAAAGATATATTTAGAATATACTAATAATGACAAGTTTAGAATATACTAATAATGAGAAATTTAGAATAGACTTATAATGACAAGTTTCGAATATACTAATAATAAAAAATTTAGAAGATATATTAATAATAATCTAATTAGAATATACCAATAATGTTTAGTAAGAACACCCTAATAATGAAAATTTAGAATATAATACACACGTTTAGTAAAGTAACAAGTTCAGAATATACTAATAATGACACGGTTAGAATATATTAGAAATTAAAAGTTATATACTAATAATTACACGTATAAAATACACTAATAATGACAACTTTAATGTGTCCTAATGATTTCAAGCTTAGAATATTCTAATAATGTTGATTTTAGAACATAATAATAATGAAAATTTAGAAAATACTAACAATTACAATAATGACACGGTTAGAATATACTAAAAATAACAAATTTAGAATATACAAATAATAAAAAGTTTAGAATATACTAATAATGACAAGATTACATTAATAATGATAACTTTAATGCAAATTTAGAATATGCTAATAATAAGATATGTGAAATATACATACAATGAAAGCTTAGAATATACTAATAGTTACATCTTTAAAATAAAATAATAATGACATGTTTAGAAGATATATAAATAATAATTTTGATATATACTCATAATTGCTACTTTAGAACCAATAATACCAAGTATAAAACATACTAATAATGAAAATTTTGAATATTCTAATAATGACACGTTCATAATATACTAAAATAACAAGTTTAGAATATACTAACAATGACATGGTTAGAGTATACAAAAATGATAAGTTTAGAATACCTACTAATAGTTATTATTAGTACCTTCTAAACTTGTTATTATTAGTATATGTAAACTTTCCTTTATTAGTACACAATAAAGTCATGACTAATAGTTCCTTTTCAACTTGTGATCATTTTCATCATTAGTAGACATTAATAGTACCTTCTAAATCTATATATTCTAAACTTCTCATTATTAGTATATTCTAAATTTCCCATTATTATTATATTCTAAACTTCTCTTTATTAATACACATTAAACTTATCATTAATAATACGTTCTAAACTTGTCATTATTAGATTATTCCAAAGTAATTATTTTAGTTATAATTATCATTAATAGTACCTTCTAAACTTGTCATTATTACCATTTTCTAAACTTGTCATTATTTGTGCAATTTTAAGTTATCACTAATAATACTTTCTAAACTTGTTAATATTACAATATTCTAAAAAAAAAATATTATTAGTATCTAAACTTATCAATCTAGACTTGTTATTATTAATAGTACATTCTAAACTTGTCATTGTTAGGTTATTGTAAACTTCTCTTTATTACTATATGCTAAAGTTGTTGTTATAAGCTTGTCTAAAGTTTGTCATTTGTCGTACATTCTAAACTTGTCATTATTCAACATTAAAATTATCATTAATAGCACCTTCTGAGCTTATCGTTATTAGCATATTTTGAAATTTACACATTAAATTTATCATTAATAGTACCTTCTCAACTTTTCATTGTTTTTCCCAAAACTAATTATCTAAAACTCCCCTTGACCCGACTTCAGATAAGGTAGGGGGTAGTGACATTTTTTCTTTTCCAAGTTCTCTCTCTTTTCTATGAGGTTGCTTTTTAAGGTAGCATGCGCCTTACTCTTTGTACTACTGAAGAGGGCTGCAGTTAGCAATCGAAATTGATTTCCTTACACTCTTTCTTCAGTCCGACTGTGGTGTGTTGTCATTATTAATAAATTGTAAATTTTCATTATTAGTACACATTAAAGTTACCATTAAAAGTAAGATCTAAAATTGTTGTTATTTGTATGTTCTAAACTTGTAATTAATAGAATACATTCAAATTATCATTATTCTAAACGTGTCATCTATAGTATATTCTAAATTTTCATTAATAGCATTATTGGTATATCCTAAACTTGTAATTATTAGTACACATTAAAGTTATCATTAATATATCTTCTAAACTTGTCATTATTAGTATATTTTAAACTTGTAATTATAATGTCATTAAAAGTATAGTTTCTCATTATTAGTATATTCTAAATTTGTCATTATCATATAGTATTTGTCATTATTATAGTTTTTTAAACTCGTATATTAACGTGTATTTGATAAAACACATTAATAGTACCTTCTAATCATGTCATTATAAGTATATTCAAAAGTTCTCATGATTAGTATATTCTAAACATATCATTATTAGTATAATGAACGTGCCATTATTAGTACATATGAGAATTATCATTAATAGTACCTTCTAACTTGTCATTATTAGATTATTGTAAATTTGTCATTATTTGTACACATTAAAGTTATCATTAATTGTACCTTCCAAATTTGTCATTATTAATGTATCATTATTATTTTATTGTTATTATTAGTAACATTGAAGTTATCATTAATAGTACTTCTAAACTAGTCATTATTAGTATATTCTAAACTTGGCATTATTAGTATATTCCAACCGTGTCATTATTAGTATATTCTAATCTTCTCATTATTAGAATATTCTAAACTAGTTATTTTAGTGTATTCTAAATGTGTCATTATTAGTATATTCTAAATTTCCATTATTAGCATGTCATTATAATGCCATAAGTATATTTAAATTTCTCATTCTAAATGTATCATTGCTATATAGTATTTGTCATTAATATTTGTACACATTAAAGTTTACATTACATTAATAGTAATTTCAAACTTGCCATTATTAGAACACATTAAAGTTAGCATTGGAAACTTGCCGTTATTAAGTACACATTTAGATTATTATTAATAGGATCTTCTAAAGGACCTTCTAAAGTTTTCATTATGAGTACATTCTAAACTTGTCATTGCTAATACCCATTTAAGTTATAATTAATAGTCAATGCATTAAAGTTATCATTACAACACATTCAATAGTAGTATATTAAAAAACTGTATATTCTAAAGGTTTCTTTATAAGAATAATTTACACTTTTCATGATTGATATATTCTAAACTTGTCATTATCATTTTTTTAATTTGTCATTACTACTATATTTTAAATTTAATTATCATTAGTACACATTAGAGTTTATCATTAGTACACAAACTTTTCGTTATTAGTATATTTTAAACTTGTCATTATCAGTGGGCATTATCAACATTTCCCAAATATAGTTCACCTTAAAGTTTTTATTAATAGCATATTCTAAACGCCGTTATTAGTATATTCAGATTATACTAATATACAAGTTTAGAATATACTATAAATAAAATCTTTAAGGTGAACATGTCATTATTAGAACCTTATAAACTTGTCATTATTGGTATATTTTAAACTTTTTATTATTGCTACACATTAATACTAGCTTCTAAACTTCTCAATATTAGTAAAAATATATATTTTTCATTATTAGTACATCCTAACTGTCATCATTAGTAGACATTAATATTACCTCCTGAACTTGTCATTATTAGTACATTCTAAACTTCTCATTATTAGTATATTCTAAACTTCATTACTACACGTTAATGTTATCATTAATAAAACGTTCTAAACTTGTCATTAGTAGATTATTCCCAAGTACTCATTAATAGTGCAAATTAAAGTTATCATTAATAATACCTACATTCGATTTTCTTGCAGTCTTGAGGATGTAGATTTTCTACACTTTATTGGGAGACTAAATGATAAGCCTTTTTGCTTCACTACTAAAGAGAAGGATATTTTTTTCTTGAAATTCATGAAAATAAGGTATATACCAATAGCGCAAAAACGTGATGTGATAGAGAAAATCTGCGATCCGATTTGAATTCAACATCCTCAAATTAGTCTAAAACTGTTCTAACATTCCATGCCAGAATTTTTTTCTTCTGTATACCAGTGTAATGTAAAGTTTAGAAGGTACTCATAATGAAAAATTTAGAATGTTCTATTATATATATATTTAATGTGTATTAAAACTGACAAGTTTAGAATATACTAATAATGACAAGTTTACAAGGTACTTTTAATGACAACTTTAATAAGTACTGATAATGAGGGTACTATTAAGGATACCTTTAATATGTATCAATAAGAATAGCTTAAAAGGTACTGATAATGACAATTTGAGAAGGTAATATTTATGAGAACATTAATGGGTACTAATAATAACAAATTTAGAAGGTACTTGTAATGATAAGTTTAGAAAAAACTATATGTGATAACTTCAATGTGTACTAATAATGACAAGTTTAGAATATACTAAAATTACCAAATTTAGAAGATACTATTAATTTGTACTCTAAATGTGTACTAATTATGGCAAGTCTAAAGCTATATGATAACATGGCAAGTCTAAAACTAAATGATAACTTTAATGTGTAATAACTTTAATGTGTACTTATAATGAGAAGTTTACAAGGTACAAATAATGACAAGGTACTAATAATAACTTTCATGTATACTAAAAAGACAACTAATAACAAGTAATAACAAGTAATAACAAGTTTAGAATCTGTAATTATTGATAAATATAATGTGTAGTAATAATAAAAAGTCTAGAAGGAAATATTAACGATAACTCAAAAATGTACTAATAATTACAAGTTATTATGTACTAAGTTAATTTGTACTAACTTTAGAAGGTACTGATAGCTATAATGACAACTACAAACTGTATTAATAATGACAAGTTTAGAAAATACCAATAATGTCAAGTTTAGAAGGTACTATTAAGGATATTTTTAACTTGTATTAATAATAAGTTAAAGGTACTATAATTGACAAGTTTTTAAGGTAGTATTAATGACAAATTGGATATGTAGTAATTATAAAAAGTTTCGAAGATACTAGTAATGACAACATTAGAAGCCACTATTAATGATAACCTCATTTTTCCTAGTAATGACAAGTTTAGAATATACTTAAAATATCATGTTTAGAGGACACTATTAATGATAACTTTATAATGACAAGTTTAGAAGGTACTAATGATAACTTTAATGTGCACTAATAACGACAAGTTTAGAAGGCACTAATTGGTACTATTAATGTGTACTGTGACAAGTTTAGAATATACTTATAATGAGAAGTATAGAAGGTAAATTTAATGTGCTAATGATGCCAAGCTTAGAAGGCACCATTAATGAAAACTTTAATGTGTGCTAATAATGACAAGTTTATTAATGGCAAGTTTTATTAATGTGTGTTACTAATGACAAATTCGTAATATACTTATAATGACAATTTTATAATGTACAACTAATGATAACTTGAATGAGTGCTAACAATGACATATTTACAATATATTAATAATGAAATTTTTCGAATAAAGTAATAATGACAAATTTAGAATATACTATTTTGCCAATTTTGAATGACAAGTTTAGCATGTACTAATAATACTAAAAATGACAAATTTAGAAGGTATCTTTAATGCTAATTTTATGAAACATTTCTATATACTAATTATGACAAATTGAGAATATATAAATACGATTTTATAATATACTAATAATGACTAATAATCAACTAAAATGACAAGTTTAGACTATAGTAATAAGGACAACTTTAGAATATACTAATAATGACAAGAAACTTGTTAACCCACTGTCGGAGAAAAGAAATCAGAAATACTAATTATCTGTATATTTCGACCACTGACTCTGGTCCTCTTCAGCAGAAGAGGACCACAGTCAGTGGTCGAAATATACAGATAATTAGTATTTCTGATTTCTTTTCTCCGACAGTGGGTTAACAAGTTTCATTTTACCAATGTGCTATTACATTACGCTGTGCTAATAATGACAAGTTTAGAAAACACTAATAATTACAAAATTAGAATATATTGATATTGACAAGTTTAGAATATACTACTAATTACAAAATTAGAATATATTGATATTGACAAGTTTAGAATATACTACTAATGACAATTTTTTGAATATAATAATAATGACGCACACACACACACACACACACACACACACACACACACACACACACACACACACACACACACACACACACACACACACACACACACACACACACACACACACACACACACACACACACACACACACACACACACATAAACACACGAAGACCAAGTGAATACATACACACACACACACGCACAAACACATACAATGTCATTGTGTGTGTGTGTGTGTGTGTGTGTGTGTGTGTGTGTGTGTGTGTGTGTGTGTGTGTGTGTGTGTGTGTGTGTGTGTGTGTGTGTGTGTGTGTGTGTGTGTGTGTGTGTGTGTGTGCATTAGCATATTCTAAACTTGCATTGTTAGTATATTATAAACTTGTCAAATTTAAAATATGCCTATAATGAAAAGTTTAGAATATACTGATCATTACATTTTTGAAATATACTAATAATGATAAGTATAGAAGATATATTAATAATAACTTTAATGTATACTCATAATTCCAACTTTAGAATAAACCAATAATGTTAAGTTTAGTACATACTAATAATGAAAATTTATAATATACTAATAATGACATGTTCATATTATACTAAAATAACAAGTTTAGAAAATACTAATAATGACACGGTTAGAATATACAAAAAATGACATGTTTAGCATATTCTAATAATGATAAGTTTAGAAGGTACTATTAATGATAACAGAAATATACTAATAATGACAAAATTAGAATATACTAACAAAGAGAAGTTTAGGATATAATGACAAGTTTAGAATATTCTAATAATGACAGTTTTAGAAGGTACTAATAATGATCATTTTAACTTTTACTAATAACGACTAGTTTAGAAATTACTGCTAATGACAAGTTTTTTAAAGTACCATTAATGATAGAAAATACCATTAATGATAGAAAATACAAACAATGAGAAGTTTAGAATGTATTATTGAAAATTTGAATGAGTACTAATAATAACAAGTTTAGGATATACTTACAATGACAACTTTAGAATATACTAATAATGACAAGTAACTATTAATGCTAAATGTGTACTAGTAATGACAAGTTTATAATGGCCTAAATATAAGAACTTAATAGTAATGACAAATTGATTAGGTTCTATTAATTACCATTTTAATGTGTACTAATGATAAGAAATTAAGAATATACTATTATTGACAAATTTAGAAATTAAATTAAATTTTAATAATAATGACGTTTAAAATATACTAATAATAATAATTTTAGAATATACTAATAATGACAAGTTTAAAATATACAAAAATGATAAAATTGCAATAAATTAATAATGACAAATTCAGAATATACTAAACAATGGCATATTTAGGATAAAGAGTTTAGAATGTTCTAATAAAGACAAGTTTGGAATATACCTATAATAACAAGTTAGGAATATACTAAAACTTGCATTGTTAGTATATTATAAACTTGTCAAATTTAAAATATGCCTATAATGAAAAGTTTAGAAAAATACTGATCATTACATTTTTGAAATATACTAATAATGATAAGTATAGAAGATATATTAATAATAACTTTAATGTATACTCATAATTCCAACTTTAGAATAAACCAATAATGTTAAGTTTAGTACATACTAATAATGAAAATTTATAATATACTAATAATGACATGTTCATATTTTACTAAAATAACAAGTTTAGAAAATACTAATGATGACACGGTTAGAATATACAAAAAATGACATGTTTAGCATATTCTAATAATGATAAGTTTAGAAGGTACTATTAATGATAACAGAAATATACTAATAATGACAAAATTAGAATATACTAACAAAGAGAAGTTTAGGATATAATGACAAGTTTAGAATATTCTAATAATGACAAGTTTAGAAGGTACTAATAATGATCATTTTAACTTTTACTAATAACGACTAGTTTAGAAATTACTGCTAATGACAAGTTTTTTAAAGTACCATTAATGATAGAAAATACCATTAATGATAGAAAATACAAACAATGAGAAGTTTAGAATTTATTATTGAAAACTTTAATGAGTAATAATAATAACAAGTTTAGGATATACTTACAATGACAACTTTAGAATATACTAATAATGACAAGTAACTATTAATGCTAAATGTGTACTAGTAATGACAAGTTTATAATGGCCTAAATATAAGAACTTAATAGTAATGACAAATTGATTAGGTTCTATTAATTACCATTTTAATGTGCACTAATGATAAGAAATTAAGAATATACTATTATTGACAAATTTAGAAATGAAATTAAAGTTTAATAATAATGACAAGTTTAAAATATAATAATAATAACGATAATTTTAGAATATACTAATAATGACAAGTTTAAAATATAGAAAAATGATAACATTGCAATAAATTAATAATGACAAATTCAGAATATACTAAACAATGGCATATTTAGATAAAGAGTTTAGAATGTTCTAATAAAGACAAGTTTGGAATAACAAGTTAGGAATAACAAGTTAGGAATATACTAAAATGACAAGTTTAGAGGGTACTATTATTGATAACTTTAATGCGAATTAATAATGATATGTTTAGAATATACTAATAATGACCACTTCAGAATATAACAATATTATCATTATCCCACATTAATTATCATGATACATGGAGGATATAAAAAGATAGTGGGTAATTTTCTCTATACCTATATTGAATAAGCCTAATAGTACAGAACTAAATGAACATTTATCTTTGCATCTCAAATCAAGTCCATTCTTATCATATGAGGTAATTATTCAATGTTTCCACTGCTACTCAGTTGAGGTACTGCCTCTACATCAACATAGTCATCATATTACATTCCATGCAACTAAAACACCAATTCCTATTATCATCACAGTCCTACAAACACACACAAATTATATTATCTCTATCTAACCACCTCAACAAGTTCTGCTCCTATAAACACATGAAAATTGGATCCTTACTAATCATCTTAAATAACATACATCCTACCAAGATATGCAGTCATAACTCACCAGAAATCATTGCTCTTTCCCTCCTGCGTGTCTTCCATTATATCTATTCCCGTTATTCCTCCCATTTATTCTTTTCCCAACTATTACTTCCCCCAGCAAAAGGACTAAACGTCCATCTCCATTTTCACGCAGCAGAGAAAGAGACAGAAAGAACAACTCTTTCATTGTTCTAGGCGTTTGAGTTGGCACCACGGTTCCAATACTCTTGGCATCATCCTAACGATACATTCAATATCGTAAAATACACACCGTACATGGGTCATACACCAAAAGCAACTACAATATGTATTTCTATAAATTCTTACGTAACTAGAGCACCGTAAATCTCACAAGAATAAACGTATCTCTAGCTGGCTAGGCACTACTCCTTGTCCGAGAGCATCGCAAAAATAGAGAATGTAATTAGCATCAGGGGGTGACTATGGTAACACTATTAATGATAACTTTAATGTGACATAGATACTACTTATGATCAATTTTATGTGCATTAATAAAGACAAAGGCAGAAGATAGTATTAATGTTTTCTTTAATAATGACAAGTTTAGAGGATACTAATTATAACAAATTTAGAAGGTACTGTGAATATATTAATGAGATATTTAGAATATACTAATAATGACAGGTGTAGAATGTTCAAATAATGACAACTTTACAATATGCTAATGATGACAAACTTAGAATATACTAATAATGACAAGTTTAGAGCCTTCTAACAATGACAAGTTTAAAGTATACTAATGATGACAAATTTAGAACATTCTAATAATGACAAGTTTAGAATGTACTATTAATGATATCTAAACTTTACATTATTAGTATATTCTGAATTTGTCATTATTAGTAAACATTAAAATTATCATTAATAGTACCTTCTAAGCTTATCATTATTAGTCAATAAAATATTCGAAGCTTGTCATTATTAATATATTTCATAAATTGTCATTAGTAGTATATTCTAAACTTGTCATATAGAAAACGATTAGAATATACTAATTATAATAAGTTATAATGATAACTAATGATAACTAATGTTATTAATGATAATGTTATTAATGATAATGTTATGATAATGTTAATGATAATGTTAATGATAATTTTAATGATAATGTTATGATAATGTTATTAATGATAACTAATGATAACTAATGTTATTAATGATAACTTTAATGTGTATTAATATTGACATAGATACTACTTATGATCAATTTTATGTGCATTAATAAAGACATAGGCAGAAGATAGTATTAATGTTTCTTTAATAATGACAAGTTTAGAGGATACTAATTATAACAAATTTAGAAGGTACTGTGAATATATTAATGAGATATTTAAA
The DNA here is from genome assembly GCF_046742065.1 of Oratosquilla oratoria. Taxonomy (NCBI): domain Eukaryota; kingdom Metazoa; phylum Arthropoda; class Malacostraca; order Stomatopoda; family Squillidae; genus Oratosquilla; species Oratosquilla oratoria. The sequence goes on along the minus strand of NC_134802.1, from coordinate 8,671,115 downwards.
ATATACTAATAATGACAGGTGTAGAATGTTCAAATAATGACAACTTTACAATATGCTAATGATGACAAACTTAGAATATACTAATAATGACAAGTTTAGAGCATTCTAACAATGACAAGTTTAAAATATACTAATGATGACAAATTTAGAACATTCTGATAATAACAAGTTTAGAATGTACTATTAATGTTATCTAAACTTTACATTATTAGTCTATTCTGACTTTGTCATTATTAGTAAACATTAAAATTATCATTAATAGTACCTTCTAAGCTTATCATTATCAGTCAATAAAGTATTCGAAACTTGTCATTATTAATATATTTCAAAAATTGTCATTAGTAGTATATTCTAAACTTGTCAATATCAATATATTCTAATTTTGTAATTATTAGTGCTTTCTAAACTTGTTATTATTAGTATATTCTAAAGTTGTCCTTATTACTATAGTCTAAACTAGTCATTATTAGTATATTCTAAACTCGTATTTCTATATTCTCAACTTGTCATAATTAGTATATATACATGTTCCATAAAATTAGTATTAAAAATACCTTCTAAATTTGTCATTTTTAGTATATCTTGAACTTTCATTATTAGTATATGCTAAACTTGTCATTCATAGTATATTCTAAAACTGGCAAAATAGTATATTCTAAATTTGTCATTATTACTTTATTCGAAAAATTTCATTATTAATATATTGTAAATATGTCATTAATAGCACTCATTCAAGTTATCATTAATAGTAGCCTCAAACTTGTATATTCTAAAGTTGTCATTATTAGTACATATTTAAGTTATTATTAAAAGAATCTGATTTTGTCGTTAAAATTATCATTAATACCATAATTTCAATTTGTCATTATTAGTACACATTAAATACCATAATTTTAATTTGTCATTATTAGTACACATTAAAGTATATTCTAAACTTGTCATTACTAGAACATATTAAAGTCATTATTAGTATAATTCAAACATTTATTAGGAATCATTATTAGTGTATTCTAAACTTGTTATTATTAGTCATTATTCAAAAACTCTAAAGTTTTCATTATTAGTACACATTAAAGTTTCAATTAATTGTACCTTTTAAATATGACATTATGACACATTAAACTTGTCATTATTAGTATATTCTAAACTTTCTTTAATAGTACACGTTAAAGATGTTGCTAAGAGAATCTTAATCTTGTCAGTATCAATTTACATTAAAGTTATTATTACTATTATATTCTAATCTTGACATTATTACAACACAATAAAATGGTCAAAAGTACCGATTATTACCACATTCTAAATTTGACATTATTTGTGCAAATAAAATTTATCATTAATCGCACACTTCTTATCAGTATATTCTAAATTTGTTATTATTAGTAAACATTGAAGTTATCATAAATATTATCTTCTAAACTTGTCATCATTAGTATATTCTAAACATGTCATTATTAGTATATTCTAATAATTATTCTAAATAGTATTTTAAATACTATCTTCTAAATCTGTCATTATTATAGTCTTCTAAACCTGTCATTATAAGATATCATTAATAGTGCCGTTTAAACCTGTCACCATTAGAGTGTTCTATACTTTTCATTATTAGTGCACATTAAATTTATCATTAATAGTACTTTCTAGACTTCTCCTTTTCAACCTGTCGTTATAAGTATATTCTATATTAGTCATTATTAGTACACAATAAAGATATTAATTGTATTTTCACACTCTTCATTAATAATATATTCTAAAATTCTCATTATTAGTACCTTCTAATCTTGTTTTTATTGTTATATTCTAAACTTGTCATTATTAGTATATTCTAAATTATTTGTATATTCTAAAAGTGCCTTCAACTTCTCATTATCAGTATGTCATTAATAGTTCATATTTAACTTGTTCATATTTAACATAGTTCATAGTTAACTTGTCATTAATAGTTCATATTAAATTTATCATTAATAGGACGTTATCATTAGTAAGTCTGGCAATGTTAGTTAAAGTTTAGTTAAAGTTTAGTTAAAATTAGTAGTTTAGTTTAGTTAAAGTTTAGTTAAAGTTGTCATTATTCTAACCTTGTCATTATCATTATAATTCAAACTAGTATATTCTGAACATATTATTGTTAGTATATTTAAAACTCGTTGTTATTATTAGTAAACTTATCATCAATAGTATATCCTAATTATTAGTAGTAGTATATTCCAAATTTGCCATTATTAGTACACATTAAATTTATCATTAAAAGTACCTTCTAATCTTGTTTTTATTAGTACATTCTAAACTTGACATTTAGTATGTTCTAAACTTATCATTAATAACTTGTAATAATTAATATATTCTAAACTCGTCATTATTAGTTATTTTTGTAGTGTCTTCTAAACCTGTCATTGTAAACTTGTCGTTGTAAGTACACATCAAAGATATCATTAATAGTACCTTTTAAACATTAATCATTAGAATGTTTTATACTTAAAGTTATCATTAATAGTACTTTCTAAACTTCTGTATATTCTAAACATGCCTTCATTGGTATATTCTAAACTTGTCATTAATACTTCATATCATTTTATCATTAATAGGACGTTCTAAAGTTATCATTATTAGTATATTCTAAACTTGCCAATATTAGTATATGTTAAAGTAGTATATTCTAAACATTCTAAACTTGACATTATCATAATGTTCTAAACTTATCAATAGTAAAAATTAAAGTCATTAATAGTACCTCCGATACTTATCACTAACAGTACCCTTTAGATTTGTAATTTTTAGTATATTCTAAACTCGTCATTATTAGTTATCATTAATCGTCATTATTAGTTATCATTATCGGAATATTCTAAACGTGTCATTATTAGTACACATTAAAATTATCATTAATAGTACTTTCCAAATTTCTCATTATACGTATATTCTAAACATGTCTACATTGGAATATTCTAAACTTGTCATTATTAGTATGTTCAAAACTTGCCATTAATAGTTTATATTAAATATATCATTATTAGTATATTCTAAACTTGGCAATATATGTTAAAGTTGTCATTATTATTATAGTTTAAAGTAGTATATTCTCGCCGATGTATACTTTATCACATCGGCGAGACTTCCCGTGACCTGAAGACCCGGATCCGGGAGCATCGCTACGATTCCCGGAACAACATCACCACCAACGCCTGTGTTATCCACCGGAACACCAACGACCACCTGATGGATTGGGATAACGCAGAACTTCTGTTTAGTGAACCAGACAGGATGAGGAGAAAATGCCTCGAAGTGGCCGCCATTCAAAGCTTCAAAACCATTGAGCAGAACAGAGGCATGTTTAACATCGCCCCTCCTATAATCCATCTGTTACCCGCATTAAATAAATGTATGAAATGTCCCCCTTAGTCCACTTCAACAAACTGTCCGAAATGTCCTCCTTTGTCTCCACCAAGTCCCACCCGTCCCCCTCCTCCCCCTCCACCTACCACCCACCCCTCCCTGATAACCTCTCCCAGTTCCTTCCCTGTTGGCTTATATGTGCTCAGAGTGTGTGTCATGTCTGTACTTGAAAAAGCTGTAACAAGCGAAACGTAGTACCAATAAAGGTTTCGATCTCACAAGGTGTTTATTCTCACAGTCTTGTCGGCTTTTGCCATTGTGATTCATATTATATTATAGTTAACTTCTCAACTTGTTATTATTAGCATATTCTAAACTTGTCTTAGTTAGTATATTGTAAACTTTCATTGTTAGTACACATGAAAGTTTTCATTAACAGTACTTTCTAAACTTCTCATTATTACGTGTCATTATTTGTACATATTTAAGTTATCATTAATAGGTCCTTTAAACTTATCATTATTGCTATATTTTAAACATGTGAGTATTAGATTCTTCTAAACTTGTCATTATATTTTATTCTAAACGTTTTATTACTTGTATTTCAATAACAGTAACTTCTAAACTTGTCATTATTACGTGCCATTATCATTAATAGGATCTTTTCAATTCATCATTATTGCTATATCTTAAACATGTCAATATTAGATTCTTCTAAAGTTGTCATTTCCGTTTATTCTAAACATTTTATTACTTGTGTATTAAACTTGTCATAAAACTTATTACAAATTAAAGTTATCATTATCGTTAAAAACTTATCACTACTAAATTTTAGAATATATATTCCAAACTTGTTTTTATTAGTACACATTAAAGTTATCATTAATACTTCCTTTTCAACATGTCATTATATGTATGTATTTGTCATTAGTAGTACACAATAAATATATTAATTGTATTTTCACACTTCATTATTAGTATATTCCAAAATTCTCATGATTGCTACACATTAATGTTATCTTTAAAAATACTTTCTAATCTTGTTTTTGTTATCTAAACTTGTCAGTATTAGTATATTCTCATTTTTTTCATTATTACTCCTAGATTTTCTTTATATATTCTAAACTTGTCATTATTAGTTCATATTAACGTTATCATTATTAGTACCTTCTAAACTTATTATTATTAGTATATACTAAATTCTAAATTCTTTCCATTATTAGTACTCATACATGTTCCTTCTAAACCTCTTTTTATTAGTATATTGTAAACTTCTGATTATTATTACACAGTTATTATCAATAATACCTTCTAAACTTGTCAAAGTTAAATGCATTATCAATATATCTTTTAAACTAGTAATTATTAGTATATTACAAACTTGCCATTATTAGTATCTTTTAAGTTTTCATTATTAGTATACATTGGTATATTCTAGTTTTTCCATTATTAGTACACATAAAAGTTATCATTAACTGTGCCTTGCATTATCAGTATATTGTAAACTTGTCACATTGAAGCTATACCTTCTAAACTTGACATCATTTGTATATTACAAAATTGCTATTTCTAAAATTATCATTATTAGTGCACATTAAAGTTATCATGCAATAATACCTTCTAAATTTCTTATTATTAGTATATTCCAAACCTGTTATTACTAGTACACATTGAAGCTATCTTTAATAATACATTCTAAACTTGTCATAATTAGAATATCATAAATTTGTCCCTATTAATATACATTATGCTGATATTCTATGGCTGTTATTGTTAGTATATTCTAAACTTTTCATTATTTACCCAGATCAAATGATTCAATATTAGTACATATCAAAGATATTTAATATAACCTTCTAAAATTGTCATTATTAAAACATATTAAAGTTATTACAAATATAATTTTCTAAAATTTTGATTATTGGTTATTGTTGTATATATCATTAATAGTACTATCGACAATATTCATTATTAATATATTCTAAACTTTTGATATTAAAGTTATCATTAATTATTCCGACTGAATATGTTATTCTTAGTGTATTCTAAACTTGTTACTATCAGTGCATATTAAAGTTATCATTAAAAGTATATTCTAAACATGTCATTACTAGTATTTTATATTTTTTCACTATTAATACATTAAAGTAATTGTTAGTACACATTTAAGATTTTGATAATAGTACCTGCTAAACGCTATACTTTTTTTTTTAATAAATTTCCCATATTACCATCAATTAATTTTTTCATTAGTTTTGAATATACTAACAATGACATGTTTAGAAGACACTACCAATGATAACTTTAATATGTACTAATACTCAAAAGTTTAGAATATAGTAATAGTGACAAGTTTAGGATAATGATAAACTCGGAATATATTATTATTACCAAGTGTAGGATATACTAATAATGGTAAGGATACAAGGTCCTAGTAATGATAACTTCAATGTATACTAATAAAGTTTAGAATACCAAAGAAGATATGTTTAGTATTTACTAATAGTGATGTTTCGAATTTACGAACAATGACAACTTTTAAATAAAAACTTTAATGTTTTCTGATAATTAATGTTTGGTATATACTAATAATGACAAGTTTAAAGGCACTATTAATGATAACTTGAATATGTACACATATTCACATGTTATATGTTATTATTCACATGTTATTATAATACATGTATTATGTACACATAATCACATATTTACAATAGTGTAATAAAGTTTAAAAGGTTATATTAATAATAATGTTGTGTAACAATAATAACACGTTTTGATTATATTGATAATGTAAAGTTTAATAAATACTAATAATAACATAATTAGAAGTTCCTATCAATGATAACTATAATACGTACTAATAATGATTAGTTTTGAAAAAAAAACTAACAATGTCATTAAAAAGCCAGTAATAATGGTAACTTTAACATGTACTAATACTCACAATTTTAGAATATACTAATAATGACAAGTTTTAGATAATTATAAACTTTGGAATATATTAGTATTGCCAAGTTTAGAATATACTAATAATGGTCCTAATAATGATAACTTTAATGTGTACTAATAATGACAAGTTTAGAATAATAAAGAAGATATGTTAGTATTTACTAATACTGATATTTTTCGAATATACGAAATATGACAACTTTAGAAAGTATTGTTAATGATAACTTAAACGTGTACTAATAAAGAGAAGCTTTTAATGATAACTCAGATATGTGTTAATAATAACAAGTTTATAATATACAAAAATTGACAAGTGTAGAGGGTACTATTGATAATGAATTGAATGTGTACTAAAATGACAAATTCAGAAAGATTCTATTAATGATAACTTTAATGTGTAGTTACAAAGACAAGTTTATAAGGTACTATTAATGATAACTTTAATGTGTACTAATAATGACAAGTTTAAATGCAGGAACAATGACAAGTTCAGAAAGTTCTATTAATATAAACTTTAATAAATTCTAATACTGACAAATTTAAAAAACACCAATAATGAGAATGAGATGTTTAGAATATTAATGATAACTTAAATGGCAAATGGCAAATGACGACAAGTTTAGAACTTGGAATAACAAGTTTGGAAAGCACTATTAAAGATAAAATCTATGCGAAATGATTATGAAAGTTTAGAATATGACAATGTTAATGATGTTTCGAAGGTACTATTAATGACTTTAATTTTTACTAGTGATAAGTTTAGAACATACTAATAATGTCAAGTTTAGAATGTCTAGAATGTACTAGTTTAAACGATAACAATAATGATAAGGTTTAATGACAACTTTAACATATACTAATATTGCCAAGTTTAGAATATACTAATAATGATAAGTTTGACAATGTTAATGATGTTTCGAAGGTACTATTAATGACTTTAATTTTTACTAGTGATAAGTTTAGAACATACTAATAATGTCAAGTTTAGAATGTCTAGAATGTACTAGTTTAAACGATAACAATAATGATAAGGTTTAATGACAACTTTAACATATACTAATATTGCCAAGTTTAGAATATACTAATAATGATAAGTTTAAAACGTCCTATTAATGATAAAATTGATATTAAGTATTAATGACAAGTTTAGAATATACCAATGAAGACATGTTTAGTATATATAGACGTTTAGAAAGTACTATTAATGATAACTTTAATGTGTACTAATAAGGAAAAGTATAAAACATTCGAATGATGACAAGTACTATTAATGATACTGATATTATTAATGATATCTTTGATGTGTACTTACAATGACAAGTTTACAATATTCCAATAATGAGAGGTTTAGAAGATACTACAAAAATAACTAATGATGAGTTTAGAATATACTAATTATTACAAGTTTAAAGGGTGCTGTTAATGATAAGTTTAGAAGGTACTATTAATTACTTTATTTTTTACTAATGATAAGTTTAGAACATACTAATAATGTCAATTTTAGAATGTACTAAAAAACAAGATTAGAAGGTACTTTTAATGATAAATTCTGTGTACTATCAATGTCAAATTTGGAATATACTAATAATAATAATTAGGATATACTATTAATGATAAGTTTACTAATAATAACGAGTTTTGAATATACTAATAATGATATGTTCAGAATATACTAGTTTGAATTATAATAATAATGACAAGGTTAGAATAATGACAACTTTAACGTTTACTAAAATTGCCAGACATAGAATATACTAATGATAACTTGTCATTATCAGTACACATTAACGTTATTATCAATATTACCTTCTTAACTTGACATCACTAGTATAGTATAAACTTGCCATATTTGTACATCATTAATAGTATATTCTAAAGTTGTCATTATTGGTATATTCTTAACTTGTCATTATTAGTACACATTAAAGTTGGCAAAACTTATATATTCCAAAGTTTATATTTTTTCTAAACTTGTCATTATTGCTATATTCTAAACTTGTGAGTATTAGTACATGTTAAAGTAGTAGTGTCTTCTAAACATGACATTGTTAGTTTATTCAAAACAAATCATTGATAGTATTAGTATTTTCTAAACTTTGCATTATTAATATAATTCAAACGTGTCATTACACATTAACGTTAACATTAATATAACCTTCTAAACATGTCATTATTGCTGTTTTTAAAATTTTCTTCATTAGTATTCCATAAACTTGTCATTATCCATACATATTAAAGCTATTAGTAGTAGTATCTTCTAAACTTGTCATTATTTGTATATTCCAGTATTATTACCTTAACAGTAACTTGACATCAATAGTATATTATACACATGTAAGTAATCATTAATAGTATATTCTAAATTTGTCATTATTACTATATACTAAACTTGTCATTGTGAGTAGACATTAAAGTCATCATTAAAAATACCTTCCTAATTTTTCATTGTTTGGATATTATAAACCTCTTTTTCTTAGAACACATTAAAATTATCGTTCTTAAAATATTCTAACGTGATTAAATTTGTGATTTGTACAAATTAAATATATCATTAGTAGATCCGTCTATGCCTGTCTTTAGTAAATTCTAAACTTCTCCTTATTAGTACATTAAAGTTATAATTGATCGCACCTTATCATTATTAATAGTAACTTTTCATTATTAGTATATTCTAAACATGTTATCCTTATTAATACATTAAAGTTATAATTGATCGTACCTTATCATTATTAATAGTAACTTCTCATTATTAGAATATTCTAAACATGTCATCATCATTAATAGTGACTTCTAAATATGACTATTTATTATTAGTATGTTCCATATACATTAAACTTACCCTTAACAGTACTTTCTAAACTTGTCATTGTTAGTATATTACAAACTTACTCATAACTTACCCATAACTCAACTTTCATAATTAGTACACATTATAAATAGCTTCCAAACTTGTATAAACTTGTATATTCTATAGTTGTCACTCTTACTACATATTTAAGTTATTATTAAAAGAATCTTCTGATCTTGTCGTTATTGGTATATCCTAAATTTGTCATTAATAGCACTCGTTAATACCATAATCTTAACTTGTCATTATTAGTACACATTAAAGTTTTTATTAGTTGTACCTAAAAAGTGTCATTCATCGTATATTTTAAACTTATCATTACTAGAACATATTAAAGTTATCATTGATAATTCCTTTTCAACTTGTCATTATTAGTATTAATTCAAACATTAATTAGTAATCATTATTAGTATATTCTAAACCTGTTGTTGTTAGTCACTATTCAAAAACTCTAACCTTTTCATTATTAGTACACACTAAAGTTTCAATTAATTGTACCTTTTGAATATGACATTATGACACATTAAACTTGTCATAATGTCATTATTCTAAACTTTGTTTAATCGTAATGAAGATATTGCTAAGAGAATCTTTTAATATTGTCAATATCAATATACATTAAAATTATTATTACTATTATATTAATCTTGACAACACAATAAAGTTATTATAAGTACCGATTATTACCACATTCTAAATTTGTCATTATTTGTGCAAATAAAATTTATCATTAATCGCACACTTCTTACTATTAGTATATTCTAAATTTTTTATTGTTAGTAAACTTTGAGGTTATCATAAATATTACCTTCTAAACTTGTCATCATTAGTATATTCTAATAATTCTTAGTATATTCTAAACTCGTCAATATTAGTTATAATTAATAGTATCTTCTAATTTTTTCATTATTAGTACACATCAAAGATATCATTAATAGCACCTTTTAAACCTGTCACCATTAGAGTGTTCTATACCATTATTAGTACACATTAAAATTATCATTAATAGTACTTTCTAGACTTCTCATTATACGTATATAAACATGTCAATATTGGTATATTCTAAATATACCTTCATAGATGTATCTAAACTTTTCATTATTAGTATGTTCAAAACTTGTTATAATATATCATATGAAATTTATCATTAATAGGACGTTATCATTAGCAATATGCTAAAGTTGCCATTATTCTAACTTTGTCATTATCAGAATTTAAACTAGTATATTCTAAACATGTCATTAATAGTATATTCAAAACTCGTAATTATTAGTTAACTTGTCATTAAAAGTACTTTCTAATCTTGTTTTATTAGTACATTCTAACTTGGCATTATTAGTGTGTTCTAAACTTATCATTAGTAAAAATTAAAGTAATTAATAGTACCTTCTAAACTTATCATTAACAGTACCTTTTAAATAGTATAGTATAGTAAATAGGATCTTCTAAACCTATCATTATTAGAATGTTCTAAACTTCTCATTATAAGTATACATTAACCTTTTTAAACTTGTCATCATTAGAATGTTTTATACTTTTCATTATTAGTACACATTAAAGTTATCATTAATAGTACTATCTAAATTTCAGTATATTCTAAACATGTATATTCTAAACATGTCTTCATCAGTATATTCTAAACATGTCATCATTAGTATGGTCTAAAATTCATCATTAATAGGACGTTCTAAACTTATCTTTATTAGTATATTCTAAAGTTGGCAATATTATGTTAAAGTTGTCTTTATTATTATAATTTAAACTAGAATATTCTAAACATTCTAAACTAATGATAAGTTTAGAACATACTAATAAAAACATTAATAGTACCTTCAAAATTCATCATTATTAGTAGTATCTTCTAAACTTGTCATTATCGGAATATTCTAAAAAAAATCATTATTAGTACCCATCAAAGATATCATTAATAGTGCCTTTTAACTTGTTATCATTAGAATGTTCTATACCTTTCATTATTAGTAAACATTAAAGTTATCATTAAATGTACTTTCCAAATTTCTCATTATACGTTTATTCTAAACATGTCTACATTGGGTTATTCTAAACTTGTCATTATTAGTATGCTCTAAACTTGTCATTAATAGCTCATATTAAATCTATCATTATTAGTATATTCTAAGCTTGGTAATATTAGTATATGTTAAAGTTTTCATTAAACCTTGTCATTATTATTAAATTCTAAAGATGTCGTTATTAGTATATTCAAAACTCGTCATTATTAGTAAACTTATCACTAATAGTATCTTCTAATCTTTTCATTATTACTATATTCCAAGTTTGACATTATTAGTACACATTAAATCTATCATTAATAGTACCCACTAGTCCTGTTTTTATTAATATTTTCTAAACCTGGCATTATTAGTGTGTTCTAAACTTATTATTAGTGAAAATTAAAGTTATTAATAGTACCTTATACACTAATCATTAACAGTATCCTTTCAACTTGTAATTATTAGTATATTCTAAACTTATTATTATTATTATTACTTATTAGTATATTCTAAACTTATTACACATTAAAGTTATCATTATTAGTATTTTCTAAACCTGGCATTATTAGTGTGAACTTATTATTAGTGAAAATTAAAGTTATTAATAGTACCTTATACACTAATCATTAACAGTATCCTTTTAACTTGTAATTATTAGTATATTCTAAACTTATTACAAATTAAAGTTATCATTATCGTTAAAAACTTATCACTACTAAACTTTAATGTGTACTAATAAAAACAAGTTTAGAATATATATTCCAAACTTGTTTTTATTAGTACACATTAAAGTTATCATTAATACTTCCTTTTCAACATGTCATTATATGTATGTTCTATATTTGTCATTAGTAGTACACAATAAATATATTAATTGTATTTTCACACTTCATTATTAGTATATTCCAAAATTCTCATGATTGCTACACATTAATGTTATCTTTAAAAATACTTTCTAATCTTGTTTTTGTTGTTATATTCTAAACTTGTCAGTATTAGTATATTCCAATTATTTTCATTATTACTCCTAGATTTTCTTTATATATTCTAAACTTGTCATTATTAGTTCATATTAACGTTATCATTATTAGTACCTTCTAAACTTATTATTATTAGTATATACTAAATTCTAAATTCTTTCCATTATTAGTACTCATACATGTTCCTTCTAACCCTCTTTTTATTTGTATATTGTAAACTTCTGATTATTATTACACAGTTATTATCAATAATACCTTCTAAACTTGTCAAAGTTAAATGCATTATCAATATATCTTTTAAACTAGTCATTATTAGTATATTACAAACTTGCCATTATTAGTATCTTTTAATGATTGGTATATTCTAGTTTTTCCATTATTAGTATATTTCTAAATTTGTCATTTTAGTACACATTTAATTCATTATCAATAGTACCCTCTACACTTGTCAAAATTTGTATATTATAAACTTGTTATTATTATCACATATCTAAAGTTATTATTAAAAGCTTCTCTTTATTAGTACACGTTTAAGTTATCATTAACAATACTTTCTAAAGTTGTCATTGTTCGTATATTCGAAAAATATCAGTATTAGTAATTACTAACATATCTTCTTTATTATTCTAAACTTGTAATTATTAGTACACATTAAAGCTATCATTATTAGGACCATTATTAGTATATTCTAAAATTGGCAATACTAATATATTCCAAAGTTTATAATTATTTAAAACTTGTCATTATTAGTATATTGTAAAATTGTGAGTATTAGTACATGTTAAAGTTACCATTATTACTGGCTTTTTTCAAAACTAATCATTATTAGTACGTATTATAGTTATCATTAATAGCAACATCTAATTATGTTATCATTAGTATTTACTAAACTTTACATTATCAATATAATTAAAACGTGTCATTATTGCTACACACCATTATTATTAATATAACCTTTTAAACTTTATTACACTATTGTAAACATGTGATTATGTGTACATAATACATGTATTATAATAACATGTGAATAATATATGATAACAGTACATATTCAGGTTATCATTATTAGTATATACCAAACATCAATTATCAGAAAACATTATAGTTTTTTTATTAAAAGTTGTCATTGTTCATAAATTCGAAACATCACTATTAGTAAATACTAAACATATCTTCGTTGGTATTCTAAACTTCATTAGTATACATTGAAGTTATCATTACTAGGACCTTGTATCCTTACCATTATTAGTATATCCTACACTTGGTAATAATAATATATTCCGAGTTTATCATTATCCTAAACACGTTTTAAGTTGTCATTAACAATACTTTCTTATATGCGAAAAATATAAGTATTAGTAAATACTAACATATCTTCTTTATTATTCTAAACTTGTCATTATTAGTACACATTAAAGCTATCATTATTAGGACCATTATTAGCATATTCTAAAATTGGCAATACTAATATATTCCAAAGTTTATAATTATTTAAAACTTGTCATTATTAGTATATTCTAAAATTGTGAGTATTAGTACATGTTAAAGTTATCATTATTACTGGCTTTTTAATATGACAGTTAGCTTTTTCAAAACTAATCATTATTAGTACGTATTATAGTTATCATTGATAGGAACTTCTAATTATGTTATTATTAGTATTTATTAAACTTTACATTATCAATATAATCAAAACGTGTTATTATTGTTACACACCATTATTATTAATATAACCTTTTAAACTTTATTACACTATTGTAAACATGTGATTATGTGTACATAATACATGTATTATAATAACATGTGAATAATATATGATAACAGTACATATTCAAGTTATCATTATTAGTATATACCAAACATTAATTATCAGAAAACATTATAGTTTTTATTTAAAAGTTGCCATTGTTCGTAAATTCGAAACATCACTATTAGTAAATACTAAACATATCTTCTTTGGTATTCTAAACTTTATTAGTATACATTGAAGTTATCATTACAAGGACTTTGTATCCTTACCATTATTAGTATATCCTACACTTGGTAATAATAATATATTCCGAGTTTATCATTATCCTAAACTTGTCACTATTACTATATTCTAAACTTTTGAGTATTAGTACATATTAAAGTTATCATTAGTAGTGTCTTCTAAACATGTCATTGTTAGTATATTCAAAACTAATGAAAAATTAATTGATGGTAATATGGGAAATTTATAAAAAAAAAAAAGTATAGCGTTTAGCAGGTACTATTATCAAAATATTTAATGTGTATTAATAGTGTATTAATAGTGAAAAAATACAAAATACTAGTAATTACATGTTTAGAATATACTTTTAATGATAACTTTAATATGCACTGATAGTAACAAGTTTAGAATATACTAAGAATAACATATTCAGTCGGAACTATTGATGATAACTTTAGTATCAAAGGTTTAGAATATATTAATAATGAATATTGTCGATAGTACTATTAATGATATATACAACAATAACCAATAATCAAAATTTTAGAAAATTATATTTGTAATAACTTTAATATGTTTTAATAATGACAATCTTAGAAGGTTCTATTAAATATCTTTGATATGTACTAATATTGAATCATTTGATCTGGGTAAATAATGAAAAGTTTAGAATATACTAACAATAACAGCCATAGAATATCAGCATAATGTATATTAATAGGGACAAATTTATGATATTCTAATTATGACAAGTTTAGAAGGTATTATTAAAGATAGCTTCAATGTGTACTAGTAATAACAGGTTTGGAATATACTAATAATAACAAATTTAGAAGGTACTGTTGCATGATAACTTTAATGTGCACTAATAATGATAATTTTAGAAATAGCAATTTTGTAATATACAAATGATGTCAAATTTAGAAGGTATAGCTTCAATGTGACAAGTTTACAATATACTGATAATGCAAGGCACAGTTAATGATAACTTTTATGTGTACTAATAATGGAAAAACTAGAATATACCAATGTATACTAATAATGAAAAATTAAAAGATACTAGTAATGGCAAGTTTGTAATATACTAATAATGACTAGTTTAAAAGATATATTGAAAATGCATTTAACTTTGACAAGTTTAGAAGGTATTATTGATAATAACTGTGTAATAATAATCAGAAGTTTACAAAATACTAATAAAAAGTGGTTTAGAAGTAACATGTATGAGTACTAATAATGGAAAGAATTTAGAATTTAGTATATACTAATAATAATAAGTTTAGAAGGTACTAATAATGATAACGTTAATATGAACTAATAATGACAAGTTTAGAATATATAAAGAAAATCTAGGAGTAATAATGAAAAAAATAAGAATATACTAATACTGACAAGTTTAGAATATAACAACAAAAACAAGATTAGAAAATATTTTTAAAGATAACATTAATGTGTAGCAATCATGAGAATTTTGGAATATACTAATAATGAAGTGTGAAAATACAATTAATATATTTATTGTGTACTACTAATGACAAATATAGAAGTATTAATGATAACTTTAATGTGTACTAATAAAAACAAGTTTGGAATATATATTCTAAACTTGTTTTTATTAGTACACATTAAAGTTTAGTAGTGATAAGTTTTTAACGATAATGATAACTTTAATTTGTAATAAGTTTAGAATATACTAATAATTACAAGTTGAAAGGATACTGTTTTATGATCAGTGTATAAGGTACTATTAATAACTTTAATTTTCACTAATAATAAGTTTAGAACACACTAATAATGCCAGGTTTAGAAAATACTAATAATGATAACTTTTTATGTGTAATAAGTTTGGAATATACTAATAATAAGTAAAAATAATAATAAGTTTAGAATATACTAATAATTACAAGTTGAAAGGATACTGTTAATGATTAGTGTATAAGGTACTATTAATAACTTTAATTTTCACTAATAATAAGTTTAGAACACACTAATAATGCCAGGTTTAGAAAATATTAATAAAAACAGGATTAGTGGGTACTATTAATGATAGATTTAATGTGTACTAATAATGTCAAACTTGGAATATAGTAATAACGAGAAGATTAGAAGATACTATTAGTGATAAGCTTACTAATAATGACGAGTTTTGAATATACTAATAACGACATCTTTAGAATATACTAATTTAAACTATAATAATAATGACAAGGTTTAATGAAAACTTTAACATATACTAATATTACCAAGCTTAGAATATACTAATAATGATAGATTAAATATGAGCTATTAATGACAAGTCTAGAGCATACTAATAATGACAAGTTTAGAATATCCCAATGTAGACATGTTTAGAATACACGTATAATGACAAGTTAAAAGGCACTATTAATGATATCTTTGATGGGTACTAATAATGAAAAGTTTGGAATATTCCGATAATGACAAGTTTAGAAGATACTACTAATAATAACGAGTTTAAGATATACTAATAATTACAAATTTAAAGTGTACTGTTAATGATGAATTTTGAAGGTACTATTAATGTTTTTATTAGTATGTTCTAAACTTATCATTAGTTTAGAATGTTTAGAATATTCTAGTTTAAATGATAATAATAAAGACAACTTTAACATAATATTGCCAAGTTTAGAATATACTAATAAAGATAAGTTTAGAACGTCCTATTAATGATGTACTGATGAAGACATGTTTAGAATATACTGAAGTTTAGATAGTACTATTAATGATAACTTTAATGTCTACTAATAATGAAAAATATAAAACATTCTAATGATGACAAGTTTAAAAAGGTTAATATGTACTTATAATGAGAAGTTTAGAACATTCTAATAATGATAGGTTTAGAAGATCCCATTTACTATACTATACTATTTAAAAGGTACTGTTAATAATAAGTTTAGAAGGTACGATTAATTACTTTAATTTTTACTAATGATAAGTTTAGAACATACTAATAATGCCAAGTTAGAATGTACTAATAAAACAAGATTAGAAGGTACTTTTAATGATAAATTTAATGTGTACTGATAATGGCAAATTTGGAATATACCAGTAATAATTACGAGTTTTGAATATACTATTAATGACATGTTTAGAATATACTAGTTTAAATTCTGATAATGACAAAGTTAGAATAACGTCCTATTAATAATAAATTTCATATTATATATTATAACAAGTTTTGAACATATTAATAATGAAAAGTTTAGATACATCTATGAAGGTATATTTAGAATATACCAATATTGACATGTTTATAATATACGTATAATGAGAAGTCTAGAAAGTACTATTAATTATAACTTTAATGTGTACTAATAATGGAAAGTATAGAACACTGTAATGGTGACAGGTTTAAAAGGTACTATTAATGATATCTTTGATGTGTACTAATAATGAAAAAATAGAATATTCTAGTAGACAGGTTTAGAATATACTATTAATGTTAACTAATATTGACGAGTTTAGAATATACTAAGAATTATTTGAATATACTAATAATGGCATATTTAGAATATACTAATGATAAGTTTAGAAGGTAATATTTGTGATAACCTCAAAGTTTACTAATAATAACAAATTTAGAATATACTAATAGTAAGAAGTGTGCGATTAATGATAAATTTTATTTGCACAAATAATGACTAATTTAGAATGTGGTAATAATCGGTACTTTTAAGGACTTTATTGTGTTGTCAAGATTAGAATATAATAGTAATAATAATTTTAATGTATATTGATATTGACAATATTAAAATATTCTCTTAGCAATATCTTCATCATGTACGATTAAAGCAAGTTTAGAATAATGACATTATGACAAGTTTAATGTGTCATAATGTCATATTCAAAAGGTAGAATTAATTGAAACTTTAATGTGTACTAATAATGAAAAGGTTAGAGTTTTTGAATAGTGACTAACTAACAAGAACAGGTTTAGAATATACTGATAATGATTACTAATTAATGTTTGAATTAATACTAATAATGACAAGTTGAAAAGGAATTATCAATTATAACTTTAATATGTTCTAGTAATGATAAGTTTAAAATATACGATGAATGACACTTCTTAGGTACAACTAATAAAAAAATTAATGTGTACTAATAATGACAAGTTAAGATTATGGTATTAACGAGTGCTAATAGCACTCGTTAATACCATAATCTTAACTTATAACGACATGATCAGAAGATTCTTTTAATAATAACTTAAATATGTAGTAAGAGTGACAACTATAGAATATACAAGTTTATACAAGCTACTTATAATGTGTACTAATTATGAAAGTTGAGTTATGGGTAAGTTATGGGTAAGTTTGTAATATACTAACAATGACAAGTTTAGAAAGTACTGTTAAGGGTAAGTTTAATGC
>NC_134802.1:8625118-8647618 GCF_046742065.1 Oratosquilla oratoria | reverse complement strand
AAGTACTGCTAATATTAAAATGAGAAGTTTAGAATGCAGTATTGATGATAACTTTAGAATATACTAATAATGACAAGCTTACAATGTACCATTAAGGAAAATTTTAACGTGTCCTAATAATGACAAATTTAAAAGGTACTACTAATAGTAAATTTAATGTGTATTAATAATTAAGAATATACTCACAATTATAAGTTTAGAAAGTGCTATTAGATATAACTTTAATCTGAACAAATCTGGACAAGTTTAGAACATATTAATAATGACAAATTTAGACCGTTCTATGAATAAATAATGTCATGTTTAGAAGTTACTATTAATGATGACTTTAATGTACATTAATAAAATGTTTAGAATATACTAATAATGAGAGGTTTAGAATATACTAATAAGGAGAAGTTTAGTATACTAAATGACAGGCATAGACGGATCTACTAATGATATATTTAATTTGTACTAATAATCACAAATTTAAAATGTACTATTGATGACAAGGTTAGAATATTTTAAGAACGATAATTTTAATGTGTTCTAATAAGAAGAGGTTTATAATATCCAAATAATGAAAAATTAGGAAGCTATTTTTAATGATAATTTTAATGTCTACTAACAATGACAAGTTTAGAATATAGTAATAATGACAAATTTAGAATATACATGTGTTAAGGTAGAAGGTACTGTTAACGTGTACTAATAATACTAGAATATACAAATAATGACAAATTTAGAAGATACTACTACTAATAGCTTTAATATGTATGGATAATAACAAGTTTATAAAATACTAATAAAGAAAAAAACCCCACCAATAATGACATGTTTAGAAGGTTATATTAATGATAACGTTAATGTGTAATGACACGTTTGAATTATATTAATAATACAAATTTTAGAAAATACTAACATTATCAATGATTTGTTTTGAATAAACTAACAATGTCACGTTCAGAAGACACTACTACTTTAACATGTACTAATACTCACAAGTTTAGAATATAGCAATAATGACAAGTTTAGAAAAATGATAAACTTTGGAATATATTAGTTTTGCCAAGTTTAGAATATACCAATAATGATAAGTATACGAGGTCCTAATAGTTTTAACATGTACTAATAATGAAAAGTTTAGAAGGTATTTCTAATGATGACAAGTTAAGAATATACTGATAATGACAATTTTAGAATATACTATTAATGATTAATTTAATGTGTACTAATATGGCAAGTTTATACTATACTAATGATGTCAAGTTAAGAAGGTAATATTGATAATAACGTTAATGTGTACTGATAATGACAAGTTTAGAATATACTAATAATGATGTTTAGAAGGTACTGTTAATGTGTACTAATAATACAAGTTTAGGAGATACTACTAATAATAGTTTTAATATGTATCAATAACGACAAGTTTATAATATAAAAATAAAGAAAAGTTTAGAATACACTAATACTGACAAGTTTGGAAGGTGTTATGATTGATAAGTCTAATGTGTACTAATAATGAAAAATTTATAATATACCAACAATAAGGAATCAAGAAGGTGCTATTAGCTATAACTTTAAGGTGTCCTAATAATGACAAAATTAGAATATACTAATAACGACATGTATAGAAGAAATGCACTAATAACCAAAGGTTTAGAATGTATATACAATTAAGAGTTTAGAATCTACTAAGATAATTTTAATGTGTATAAATAATGAAAAGTGTGGAATATACTAATAATGATAAGTTTAGAAGGTTCTAGTAATGATAACTTTATTTTGTACTAATAATGACAAGTTTAGCATATAAGTTTACAAGGTACTATTAATGATTAAGTTTAGAAATTACTAATAATGACAACTTTAGAAGGTAATATATATCATAACTTTAATTTGTACTAATAATGACCAGAACGTACTAATGACAAATTTAGAATGCACTATAAATGAAAACTTTGATGTCTTCTAATAATTAATGTTTGAAAAATACTAATATTGAAAAGTTTGAGGCCATGTTAATAATAACTTTTATATGTACCAATTATCACAAGTTTATAATTTTGTAATAATGACAAGTTTTGGAGGATATATTAATGATAACGTTAATGTGTAGTAATAATGAAACGTTTGAATCATATAGATAATGCAAAGTTCTGGTAATGGCAAAATCAGAAGTTACTATTAATGATAAATATAATACGTACTAATAACGATTAGTTTTGAATAACCTAACAATATCATGATTAGAAGACATTACTAATGGTAACTTTAACATGTATCAATACTCACATGTTTAGAATATACCAATAATGACAAGTTTAGAATAATGATAAACTTGAGAAATGATATACTTGAGATATCTGCTAATAACCACAGGTTTAGAATTAAAAGTTTAGAATCTACTAAGATTGACAAGTTTAGAAGATACTCTTCAAGATAATTTTTATGTGTAGAAATAATGAAAAGTGTGGTTATACTTTATTTTGTACTAATAATGACAAGTTTAGCATATAAGTTTACAAGGTACTATTAATGATAACTTTAATGTGTATTAATAAATACAAGTTTCGAACATATTAAGTTTAGAATTTACTAATAATGACAACTTTAGAAGGTAATATATATCATAACTTTAATTTGTACTAATAATGACCAGAACGTACTAATGACAAATTTAGAATGTACTATAAATGAAAACTTTGATGTCTTCTAATAATTAATGTTTGAAAAATACTAATATTGAAAAGTTTAAAGGCACTGTTAATGATAACTTTAATATGTACCAATAATCACAAGTTTACAATTTTGTAATAATGACAAGTTTTGGAGGTTATATTAATGATAACGTTAATGTGTAGTAATAATGACACGTTTGAATCATATTAATAATGCAAAGTTTAGAAAATTCTTGTAATAGCAAAATCAGAAGTTGCTATTAATGATAAATATAATACGTACTAATAATGATTAGTTTTGAATAACCTAACAATATCATGTTTAGAAGACACTACTAATGGTAACTTTAACATGTATTAATACTCACAAGTTTAGAATATACCAATAATGACAAGTTTAGAATAATGATAAACTTTGGAATATATTAGTAATAGCAAAATCAGAAGTTGCTATTAATGATAAATATAAATATAATACGTACTAATAATGATTAGTTTTGAATAGCCTAACAATATTATGTTTAGAAGAAACTACTAATGGTAACTTTAATATTGCCAAGTTTAGAATATACTAATAATGATATGTATGCAAGGTCCTAATAATGATAACTCTAATGAGTACGAAGAATGAAAATTTTGGAATACCCAAGAAGATAATGTTTAGTATATAATAATACTGATATGTTTCGAACAACGACAACATTAGAAAGTATTAATTTGTATTAATAATGACAAGTATATAATATACTACTGATGACAAATTTAGAACATGCTTATAATGTCAGGTTTAGTATTTTCTAAACCTCACGTTGTTAATATATTTCAAACGTGTCATTATTAACATTAACATTATCATTAATGTAGCATTCTATGCATGTCATTATTAAAATATTGTAAACCTGTGATTATTAGAACACATTAAAGTTATAATCAATAGTGCCTTTAAAATTGTCATTGTTCGGATATTCAACTTATTCTAAACTTATTATTATTAGTACATTCTAAAATTATCATTATTAGTATATTCTAAAATTATTATTATATTCTAAACTTGTGATTATTGATGCACCTTAAACTTGTTTTATCATTAAACATTATAAACTTATATGCTAAACTTGTCATTATTAGTACAAAATAAAGTTATCATTAATAGAACCTTCTAAACTTATCCTTATTAGTATAATCCACGATTGTCACTATTTCTACACATTAAAGTTATCTTTAACAGTATCTTCTAAACTTGTCAATCTTGTCAATATTTAACACTTGACATTATTAGTACCCATTAAAGCTTGTCAGTTTTATGTTCTAAACCCTCATTATTAGTGCACATTAGCTATCACAAAAATACTTTTTAAGTGGTCATTGTTCGTAAATTCGAAAAATCATTATTAGTAAATACTAAACATATCTTCTTCGGTATTCTAAACTTTATTAGTATACATGAAAGTTATCATTACTAGGACCTTGTATCCTTATCATTATTAGTATATTCTTAACTTGGTAATAATAATATATTCCGAGTTTATCATTATTCTAAACTTGTCATTATTAGCATATTCTATACTTTTGAGTATGGCACGTAATAATATTGAAGTTATTAGTACGCATTATAGTTATAATTAATAGCAATTTCTACTATGCTATTGTTAGTATTTTCTAAACCTTGCATTAATAGTATATTTTAAACGTGTCATTATTACTACACATTAACGTTATCCTTAATGTAACCTTCTAAAAATGTCATTACTAATAATATTCTAATTATGAAAAGTTGACAAGGTATTATTAATGATAATTTTAACGTGTTTAGAATATGCTAATAATGACAAGTTTAGAAGGTACTATTGCATGATAACTTTAATGTGCACTAATAATGACAAATTTAGAATATGCTAGTAATGACAATTTTGTAATATTACGGTTCGATTTAATGTGCTAATGTGGTAATCATGACAAGTTTAGAATACAAAAGATAAGTTCAGAAGGTACCTTAATGACAACTTTTAGAAAGTACTATTAATGATTACTTGAATGTGTACCAATATAAACAAAGTACCTAATAAGGGTAAGTTTAGAAGGTACTATAATTAATAACGTTAACTTGTACCAATGTCTACTAATAGTGATAAGTTTAGTATATACTATTAATGTGAAGTTTAGAATATACTTATAATGACAAGTTTCGAAATACTATTAGAGATAAATCTATGTGAAATGATAATGAAAAATTTAGAATATAACAAGTTTACATGTTAATAATGCCTAGTTTAGAAGGTGCTATTTAGGATAATTCTAATGTCTACTAATAGTGGTAAGTTTAGTATATACTATTAATGTGAAGTTTAGAATATACAAGTTTCGAAATACTATTAGAGATAAATCTATGTTAAATGATAATGAAAAGTTTAGAATATGACAAGTTTACATGTAAATGAAAAATTTATTTATAACAAAATGGGAAATTTACAAAAAAAACGTAGTTAACAGGTACTATTAATAAAATATTTAATGTGTACTAATAATTACTTAAATGAGTACTAATAGTGAAAAGTTTACAAAATACTAGTAATGACATGTTTAGAATATATTTTAATGATAGAATATACTAAGAATAACAAATGTATAGGCTATCAATTATATCTTTAATGTGTTCTGAAAATGAAAAGTTACAATTTTAGAATGTACTTTTAACGATAACTTTAATGTGTACTAGTAATGACAGGTTAAAGGTACTGTCAATAGTAACTTTAAAGTGAACTAAAATGACATATTCAGAGTATACTAATACTAAGTTTAGGATATGCAAATAAAGGACGGGTAGGTACTATTGATGATCATTTTATTTTTATAAGGAATATTAATGATAACCTTAAAGTTTAGAATATACTAGTAATGACAAGTTTAGAAAGTACTATTAATGATAACTTTAGAGTGTACTAATACTGTAAAGTTTATAATATACAAATAATAAAAAGTTAAGAATAAAAAATAATGACAAGTTTAGAAGAAACTAATATTGACATGTTTAGAATATAGCAATAATGATAATTTTAAAAGATCCTATTAAATGATATCTCTAATGTATACTAATAATGGCACGTAATAATAAGAAGTTTAGAAGGTACTGTTAAGTCTAGAAAATACTAATAATAACAAGTTGAGATGTTACTAT
This sequence comes from Oratosquilla oratoria, assembly GCF_046742065.1. Lineage (NCBI taxonomy): Eukaryota > Metazoa > Arthropoda > Malacostraca > Stomatopoda > Squillidae > Oratosquilla > Oratosquilla oratoria. The sequence goes on along the minus strand of NC_134802.1, from coordinate 8,641,780 downwards.
AATTGTTAACTATAATATGTGCTAATAATGAATTTAGAATATACTAATAATAATAAGTTTAGAAGGTACTAATAACGTTAATATGAACTAATAATGACAAGTTTAGAATATACAAAGAAATTAATAAACGAAGAAAATAATGGCACGTAATAATAAGAAGTTTAGAAGGTACTGTTAAGTTTAGAATATACTAATAATAACAAGTTGAGATGTTACTATAATTGTTAACTGTAATATGTGCTAATAATGAATTTAGAATATACTAATAATAATAAGTTTAAAAGGTACTAATAACGTTAATATGAACTAATGACAAGTCTAGAATAGACAAAGAAAATTCAGTAGTGATAATGAAAAAAATTAGAATATACTAATAATGACAAGTTTAGAATATAATAATAAAAACAAGATTAGAAGGTATTTTTAAAGATAACATTAATGCGTACTAATAATGAGAATTTTAGAATATACTATTAATGAAGAGTGTGAAAATACAATTAATATCTTTATTGTGTACTAATAATGACTAATATAGAATATACTTATAACGACAGGTTGAAAAGGAACTGTTAGTGATAACTTTAATGTGTACTAATAAAACAAGTTTAGAATGTTTTAGCAGTGACAAATTTTTATTGATAATGATAACTTGTGTTGATTAGTGTAGAAGTTACTATTAACGACTAATTTTAATTAAAAATAAGTTTAGGTTTAGAAAATACTAATATAAACAAGATTAATAGGTACTCTTAATGATAGATTTAATGTGTACTATTAGTACACATTAAATCTATCATTAACAGTACCTACTAATCTTGGAATATAGTAATAATGAAAAGATTAGATGAAATTATTAATGATAAGTTTACTAATAATGACGAGTTTTGAAGATACTAATAACGACATCTTTAGAATATACTACTTTAAACTATAATAATAATGACAACTTTAACATATATTGCCAAGTTTAGAATATACTAATAATGATATATTTAATATAAACTATTAATGGCAAGTTTTGAACATACTAATAATGACAAGTTTAGAATATTCCAATGTAGACATGTTTAGAATATACGTATAATGAGAAATTTGGAAAGTACTATTAATGATAACTTTAATGTGTACTTTAATGTGTACTTTAATGTGACACGTTTAGAATATTCCGACAATGATAACTAATAATGACGAGTTTAGAATACACTAAAAATTACAAATCTAGTGTAGAAGTTACTATTAACGACTAATTTTAATTAAAAATAAGTTTAGGTTTAGAAAATACTAATATAAACAAGATTAATAGGTACTATTAATGATAGATTTAATGTGTACTATTAGTACACATTAAATCTATCATTAACAGTACCTACTAATCTTGGAATATAGTAATAATGAAAAATTAATGATAAGTTTATTGATAATGAGTTTTGAATATACTAATAACGACATCTTTAGAATATACTTTAAACTATAACAATAATGACAACTTTAACATATATTACCAAGATTAGAATATACTAATAATGATATATTTAATATAAACTATTAATGGCAAGTTTTGAACATACTAATAATGACAAGTTTAGATTATTCCAATGTAGACATGTTTAGAATATACGTATAATAAGAAATTTGGAAAGTACTATTAATGATAACTTTAATGTGTACTTTAATGTGTACTTTAATGTGACACGTTTAGAATATTCCGATAATGATAACTAATAATGACGAGTTTAGAATATACTAAAAATTACAAATCTAAAGGGTACTGTTAGTGATAAGTATCGAAGGTACTATTAATGACTTTAATTTTTACTATTGATAAGTTTAGAACATTATAATAATGTCAAGTTTAGAATGTTTAGAATATACTACTTTAACATATACTAATATTGGCAAGTTTAGAATATACTAATAATGATAACTTTAGAACGTCCTATTAATGATAAAATTGATATGAAGTATTAATGACAAGTTTAGAATATACCAATGAAGGCATGTTTAGAATATACAGAAGTTTAGAAAGTACTATTAATGATAACTTTAAGTATAAAACATTCTAATGATTAATGTTTAAAAGGTACTATTAATGATATCTTTGCTGTGTACTTACAATGACAAGTTTACAATGACAGGTTTAGAAGACACTACAAAAATAACTAATAATGATGAGTTTAGAATATATTAATTATTACAAGTTTAAAGTTTATTAGTATATTTTAATTTAGAAGGTACTATTAATTTATTTTTATTACTAAGGATAAGTTTAGAACATACTAATAATGTCAAGTTTAGAATGTACTAATAAAAACAAGATTAGAAGGTACTTTTAATGATAAATTTAATGTGTACTAATAATGGCAAATTTGGAATATACTACTACTAATAATTAGGATATACTAATGATAAGTTTACTAATAATAACAACGAGTTTTAAATATACTAACAATGATATGTTCAGAATATACTAGTTTGAATTATAATGATAATGACAAGGTTAAAATAATGACAACTTTAACTAAACTTTAACTAAACTAAACTAAACTACTAACTTTAACTAAACTTTAACTAAACTTTAACTAACATTGCCAGACTTAGAATATACTAATGATAACGTCCTATTAATGATAAATTTAATATGAACTATTAATGAACTATGTTAAATATGAACAAGTTAAATATGAACTATTAATGACATACTAATAATGAGAAGTTGAAGGCACATTTAGAATATACAAATATTGACATGTGTATAATGAGAAGTCTAGAAAGTACTATTAATGATAAATTTAATGTGCACTAATAATGAATAGTATAGAACACTCTAATGGTGACAGGTTTAAAGGGTACTATTAATGATATCTTATAATGACAGGTTTAGAACACTATAATAATGACAGATTTAGAAGATAGTATTTAAAATACTATTTAGAATAATTATTAGAATATACTAATAATGACATGTTTAGAATATACTAATGATGACAAGTTTAGAAGATAATATTTATGATAACTTCAATGTTTACTAATAATAACAAATTTAGAATATACTGATAAGAAGTGTGCGATTAATGATAAATTTTATTTGCACAAATAATGTCAAATTTAGAATGTGGTAATAATCGGTACTTTTGACAATTTTATTGTGTTGTAATAATGTCAAGATTAGAATATAATAGTAATAATAACTATTGATACTGACAAGATTAAGATTCTCTTAGCAATATCTTTAACGTGTACTATTAAAGAAAGTTTAGAATATACTAATAATGACAAGTTTAATGTGCCATAATGTCATATTTGAAAGGTACAATTAATTGAAACTTTAATGTGTACTAATAATGAAAAGTTTAGAGTTTTTGAATAATGACTAATAATAACAAGTTTAGAATACACTAATAATGATTACTAATAAATGTTTGAATTATACTAATAATGACAAGTTGAAAAGGAATTGTCAATGATAACTTTAATATGTTCTAGTAATGACAAGTTTAGAATATACTTTAATGTGTACTAATAATGACAAACTAAAATTATGGTATTTAATGTGTACTAATAATGACAAATTGAAATTATGGTATTAATGATAATTTTAACGAGTGCAAGTTTAGGATACACCAATAACGACAAAATCAGATTCTTTTAATAATAACTTAAATATGTACTAATAATGACAACTTTAGAATATACAAGTTTGAGGCTACTATTAATGATAACTTGAATGAGTGCTATTAATGACATATTTACAATATATTAATAATGAAATTTTTCGAATAAAGTAATAATGACAAATTTAGAATATACTATGAATGACAAGTTTAGCATATACTAATAATGAAAGTTTAAGATATACTAAAAATGACAAATTTAGAAGGTATTTTTAATGCTAATTTTATGAAACATATATTATACTAATTATGACAAGTTGAGAATACGAGTTTAGAATATACTAATAATGACTAGTTTAGACAACTTTAGAATATACTAATAATAACAAGTTTAGAAAGCACTAATAATTACAAAATTAGAATATATTGATATTGACAAGTTTAGAATATACTACTAATGACAATTTTTGAAATATATTAATAATGATAAGTTTCGAATACTTTATTGACTCTGATAATGATAAGCTTAGAAGGTACTATTAATGATAATTTCAATGTTTACTAATAATGACAAGGTCAGAATAGACTAATAATGTAAAGTTTAGATAACATTAATAGTACATTCTAAACTTGTTAATATTAGAATGTTCTAAATTTGTCATCATTAGTATATTTTAAACTTGTCATTGTTAGAATGCTCTAAACTTGTTAATATTAGAATGTTCTAAGTTTGTCATCATTAGCATATTGTAAAGTTGTCATTATTTGAACATTCTACACCTGTCATTATTAGTATATTTTAAATATCTCATTAATATTCACAGTACCTTCTAAATTTGTTATAATTAGTATCCTCTAAACTTGTCATTATTAAAGAAAACATTAATACTATCTTCTGCCTGTCTTTATTAATGCACATAAAATTGATCATAAGTAGTATCTATGTCAATATTAGTACACATTAAAGTTATCATTAATAGTGTCTTTTAAACTTATCATAATTAGTATATTCTAATCGTTTTCTATATGACAAGTTTAGAATATACTACTAATGACAATTTATGAAATATATTAATAATGACAAGCTTCGAATATTTTATTGACTAATAATGATAAGCTTAGAAGGTACTATTAATGATAATTTTAATGTTTACTAATAATGACAAATTCAGAATATACTAATAATGTAAAGTAGTACATTCTAAACTTGTCATTATTAGAATGTTCTAAATTTGTCATCATTAGTATACTTTAAACTTTTCATTGTTAGAAGGCTCTAAACTTGCCATTATTAGTATATTCTAAGTTTGTCATCATTAGCATATTGTAAAATTGTCATTATTTGAACATGCTACACCTGTCATTATTAGTATATTCTAAATATCTCATTAATATATTCACAGTACCTTCTAAATTTGTTATAATTAGTATCCTCTAAACTTGTAATTATTAAAGAAAACATTAATACTATCTTCTGCCTTTGTCTTTATTAATGCACATAAAATTGATCATAAGTAGTATCTATGTCAATATTAGTACACATTAAAGTTATCATTAATAGTGTCTTCTCAACTTATTATAATTAGTATATTCTAATTGTTTTCTATATGTGTATATTGAAGTTATTGTTAATACTACATTCAAAGTTTTTTATTATTGTTATATTCTGAAGTGGTCATTATTAGTATATTCTAAACATATCATTATTAATTCACATTAAAGTTATCAATAATAGTACCCTCTAAACTTGTCATTTTAGTATATTCCTAACTTGTTATTATAAGTATATTCCAAACTTGTCTTTATTAGAACATTCTAAACTCTTTATCCTAAATATGCCATTGTATATTCTGAATTTGTCATTATTAATTTATTGCAATTTTATCATTTTTGTATATTTTAAACTTGTCATTATTAGTATATTCTAAAATTATCATTATTAGTATATTTTAAACTTGTCATTATCATTAAACTTTAATTTAATTTCTAAATTTGTCAATAATAGTATATTCTTAATTTCTTATCATTAGTACACATTAAAATGGTAATTAATAGAACCTAATCAATTTGTCATTACTATTAAGTTCTTATATTTAGGCCATTATAAACTTGTCATTACTAGTACACATTTAGCATTAATATTTACTTGTCATTATTATTATGTTCTAAAGTTGTAATTGTAAGTATATCCTAAACTTGTTATTATTAGTACTCATTAAAGTTTTTAATAATACATTCTAAACTTCTCATTGTTTGTATTTTCTATCATTAATGGTATTTTTTTTATCATTAATGGTACTTTAAAAAAACTTGTCATTAGCAGTAATTTCTAAACTAGTCGTTATTAGAAAAAGTTAAAATTATCATTATTAGTACCTTCTAAACCTGTCATTATTAGAATATTCTAAACTTGTCATTATATCCTAAACTTCTCTTTGTTAGTATATTCTAATTTTGTCGTTATTAGTATATTTCTGTTATCATTAATAGTACCTTCTAAACTTATCATTATTAGAATATGCTAAACATGTCATTTTTTGTATATTCTAACCGTGTCATTATTAGTATTTTCTAAACTTATTTTAGTATAAAATGAACATGTCATTATTAGTATATTATAAATTTTCATTATTAATATGTACTAAACTTAACATTATTGGTTTATTCTAAAGTTGGAATTATGAGTATACATTAAAGTTATTATTAATATATCTTCTAAACTTATCATTATTAGTATATTTTAAAAATGTAATGATCAGTATATTCTAAACTTTTCATTATAGGCATATTTTAAATTTGACAAGTTTATAATATACTAACAATGCAAGTTTTAGTATATTCCTAACTTGTTATTATAAGTATATTCCAAACTTGTCTTTATTAGAACATTCTAAACTCTTTATCCTAAATATGCCATTGTTTAGTATATTCTGAATTGGTCATTATTAATTTATTGCAATTTTATCATTTTTGTATATTTTAAACGTCATTATTAGTGTTCTAAAATTATCATTATTAGTATATTTTAAACTTTAATTTCATTTCTAAATTTGTCAATAATAGTATATTCTTAATTTCTTATCATTAGTACACATTAAAATGGTAATTAATAGAACCTAATAAATTTGTCATTACTATTAAGTTCTTATATTTAGGCCATTATAAACTTGTCATTACTAGTACACATTTAGCATTAATAGTTACTTGTCATTATTAGTATATTCTAAAGTTGTCATTGTAAGTATATCCTAAACTTGTTATTATTAGTACTCATTAAAGTTTTCAATAATACATTCTAAACTTCTCATTGTTTGTATTTTCTATCATTAATGGTATTTGTTATCATTAATCGTACTTTAAAAAACTTGTCATTAGCAGTAATTTCTCAACTAGTCGTTATTAGTAAAAGTTAAAATTATCATTATTAGTACCTTCTAAACCTGTCATTATTAGAATATTCTAAACTTGTCATTATATCTTTGTTAGTATATTCTAATTTTGTCGTTATTAGTATATTTCTGTTATCATTAATAGTACCTTCTAAACTTATCATTATTAGAATATGCTAAACATGTCATTTTTTGTATATTCTAACCGTGTCATTATTAGTATTTTCTAAAATTTATTTAGTATAATATGAACATGTCATTATTAGTATATTATAAATTTTCATTATTAGTATGTACTAAACTTAACATTATTGGTTTATTCTAAAGTTGGAATTATGAGTATACATTAAAGTAATTATTAATATATCTTCTATACCTATCATTATTAGTATATTTCAAAAATGTAATGATCAGTATATTCTAAACTTTTCATTATAGGCATATTTTAAATTTGACAAGTTTATAATATACTAACAATGCAAGTTTAGAATATGCTAATGCATATTCTAAACTTGCATTGTTAGTATATTATAAACTTGTCTTTATTAGTGTGTATTCATTATTAGTACAAATTGAAGTTATCTTTAATAGTATACTCTAAACTTGCCATTATTAGTATATTCTAAGCTTGTTATTAGTTGTATATTCTAAGCTTGTTATTTTAGTATATTCTAACCGTGTAATTATTTGTATTTTCTAAATTTTCGTTATTAGTATGTTCTAGACTTTGCATTATTGGAATATTCTAAACTTTTATCATTAGTACATATTAAAGTTATATTTGATATATCTTCTAAACTTGTCATTATTAGTTTATTTCATATATGTAATTGTTAGCATATTCTAAACTTGTCTTCTTAGTATATGCTAAATGTGTCATTATTACTATATCTCTGAACTTGTTACATGTCATCATCACTATATTCTAAATTTTCATTATTAGTGTGTTCTAAATTTAACATTATTGGTATATCCTATAAACATTATAATAACCATTAATATATCTTTTAATTATTTGTATATTTTAAACACACACAAAAAAATGTCATTAGTAGTATATTCTAAACTTGTCAATATCAATATATTCTAAATTTGTAATTATTAGTGTTTTCTAAACTTGTCATTATTAGTATATTCTAAAGTTGTCCTTATTACTATAGTCTAAACTTGTCATTTTAGTTGATTATTAGTCATTATTAGTATATTCTAAAATCGTATTTCTATATTCTCAACTTGTCATAATTAGTATATATGTTTCATAGAATTAGCATTAAAAATACCTTCTAAATTTGTCATTTTTAGTATATCTTAAACTTTCATTATTAGTATATGCTAAACTTGTCATTCAAAATTGGCAAAATAGTATATTCTAAATTTGTCATTATTACTTTATTCGAAAACTTTCATTATTAATATATTGTAAATATGTCATTGATAGCACTCATTCAAGTTATCATTAGTTGTACATTATAAAATTGTCATTATAAGTATATTACGAACTTGTCATTACTAACACACATTAATAAAACTTGTCATTATTAGCACACATTAAAGTTTTCATTAATGGTGCCTTCTAAGCTTGGCATCATTAGCACATTAAATTTACCTTCTATACTTCTCATTATAAGTATATTCTAAACTTGTCACAGTACACATTAATAGTACCCATTAGTGCCTTCTAAACTTGTCGTTATTAGTGCACATTAAAGTTATCATTAGTACCTTCTAAACTTGTCATTATAAAGTTATCATTAATAGTGTCTTCTAAACATGATATTTTAAGTATATTCTAAACTTGTCATTATTAGGAAAAATGAGGTTATCATAATAGTGGCTTCTAATGTTGTCATTACTAGTATCTTCGAAACTTTTTATAATTACTACATATCCAATTTGTCATTAATACTACCTTAAAAACTTGTCAATTATAGTGCCTTTAACTTATTATTAATACAAGTTAAAAATATCCTTAATAGTACCTTCTAAACTTGACATTATTGGTATTTTCTAAACTTGTCATTATTAATACAGTTTGTAGTTGTCATTATAGCTATCAGTACCTTCTAAAGTTAGTACAAATTAACTTAGTACATAATAACTTGTAATTATTAGTACATTTTTGAGTTATCGTTAATATTTCCTTCTAGACTTTTTATTATTACTACACATTAAATTTATCAATAATTACAGATTCTAAACTTGTTATTACTTGTTTAAAGTTGTCTTTTTAGTATACATGAAAGTTATTATTAGTACCTTGTCATTATTTGTACCTTGTAAACTTCTCATTATAAGTACACATTAAAGTTATTACTACCATGAAAACCTGTCATTGTTTGTACACATTAAAGTTATCATTTAGTTTTAGACTTGCCATGTTATCATATAACTTATCATGTAGCTTTAGACTTGCCATAATTAGTACACATTTAGAGTATGCATTAATAGTACCTTCTAAATTTGGTAATTTTAGTATATTCTAAACTTGTCATTATTAGTACACATTGAAGTTATCACATATAGTTTTTTCTAAACTTATCATTACAAGTACCCTCTAAATTTGTAATTATTAGTACCCATTAATGTTCTCATAAATATTACCTTCTCAAATTGTCATTATCAGTACCTTTTAAGCTGTTCTTATTGATACATATTAACTTTTCATTATCAGTACTTATTAAAGTTGTCATTAAAAGTACCTTGTAAACTTGTCATTATTAGTATATTCTAAACTTGTCAGTTTTAATATTAAACACATTAAATATATATATAATAGAACATTCTAAATTTTTCATTATGAGTACCTTCTAAACTTCACATTACACTGGTATACAGAAGAAAAAAATTCTGGCATGGAATGTTAGAACAGTTTTAGACTAATTTGAGGATGTTGAATTCAAATCTGATCGCAGATTTTCTCTATCACATCACGTTTTTGCGCTATTGGTATATACCTTATTTTCATGAATTTCAAGAAAAAAATATCTTTCTCTTTAGTAGTGAAGCAAAAAGGCTTATTTTCATAAATTTACTTTTCATTTAGTCTCCCAATAAACTGTAGAAAATCTACGTTTTCTTTGAACATGCATAATATTCTCAAGACTGCAAGAAAATCGAATGTAGGTATTATTAATGATAACTTTAATTTGCACTAATAATGACAAGTTTAGAAAATACTAATAATGATAAGTTTAGAAGGTACTATAAATGATAGTTTTAATGTGTACCTAAAATGAGTACTTGGGAATAATCTACTAATGACAAGTTTAGAACGTTTTATTAATGATAACTTTAACGTGTAGTAATGAAGTTTAGAATATACTAATAATGAGAAGTTTAGAATGTACTAATAATGACAAGTTTAGGAGGTAATATTAATGATGACTTTAATGTCTACTAATGATGACAGTTAGGATGTACTAATAATGAAAAATACATATTTTTACTAATATTGAGAAGTTTAGAAGCTAGTATTAATGTGTAGCAATAATAAAAAGTTTAAAATATACCAATAATGACAAGTTTATAAGGTACTAATAATGACATGTTCACCTTAAAGATTTTATTTATAGTATATTCTAAACTTGTATATTAGTATAATCTGAATATACTAATAACGGCGTTTAGAATATGCTATTAATAAAAACTTTAAGGTGAACTATATTTGGGAAATGTTGATAATAACTATAATATCCACTGATAATGACAAGTTTAAAATATACTAATAACGAAAAGTTTAGAATATACTGATAAAGAAAAGTTTGTGTACTAATGATAAACTCTAATGTGTACTAATGATAATTAAATTTAAAATATAGTAGTAATGACAAATTAAAAAAATGATAATGACAAGTTTAGAATATATCAATCATGAAAAGTGTAAATTATTCTTATAAAGATACCTTTAGAATATACAGTTTTTTAATATACTACTATTGAATGTGTTGTAATGATAACTTTAATGCATTGACTATTAATTATAACTTAAATGGGTATTAGCAATGACAAGTTTAGAATGTACTCATAATGAAAACTTTAGAAGGTCCTTTAGAAGATCCTATTAATAATAATCTAAATGTGTACTTGATAACGGCAAGTTTCTACCAATGCTAACTTTAATGTGTTCTAATAATGGCAAGTTTGAAATTACTATTAATTATAACTTTAATGTGTACAAATATTAATGACAAATACTATATAGCAATGATACATTTAGAATGAGAAATTTAAATATACTTATGGCATTATAATGACATGCTAATAATGGAAATTTAGAATATACTAATAATGACACATTTAGAATACACTAAAATAACTAGTTTAGAATATTCTAATAATGAGAAGATTAGAATATACTAATAATGACACGGTTGGAATATACTAATAATGCCAAGTTTAGAATATACTAATAATGACTAGTTTAGAAGGTACTATTAATGATAGATTCAATGTTACTAATAATAACAATAAAATAATAATGATACATTAATAATGACAAATTTGGAAGGTACAATTAATGATAACTTTAATGTGTACTAATAATGACAAATTTACAAGTTAGTAGGTACTATTAATGATAATTCTCATATGTACTAATAATGGCACGTTCATTATACTAATAATGATATGTTTAGAATATACTAATCATGAGAACTTTTGAATATACTTATAATGACATGATTAGAAGGTACTATTAATGTGTTCTATCAAATACACGTTAATATACGAGTTTAACGAGTTTAAAAAATTATAATAATGACAAATACTATATGATAATGACAAACTTAGAATATACTAATAATGAGAAACTTTTAATGACATGATAATTACAAGTTTAAAATATACTAATAATGACAAGTTTAGAAGATATATTAATGATAACTTTAATGTGTACTAATAATTACAAGTTTAGGATATACCAATAATGGTATTAATGAAAATGTAGAATATACTATAGATGACACGTTTAGAATAATGATAATTTGAATGTATTCTATTAATTACAATGGTAACTTTAATGTGTACTAATAATGAAAATTTACAATTTATTAATAGTGACAACACACCACAGTCGGACTGAAGAAAGAGTGTAAGGAAATCAATTTCGATTGCTAACTGCAACCCTCTTCAGTAGTACAAAGAGTAAGGCGCATGCTACCTTAAAAAGCAACCTCATAGAAAAGAAAGAGAAATTGGAAAAGAAAAAATGTCACTACCCCTACCTTATCTGAAGTCGGGTCAAGGGGAGTTTTAGATAATTAGTTTTGGGAAAAACAATCCCGATAATAATCTGATATTCATACTGGGCAAATATTCCACCGTTTTCCTTCTGAACTATTAATGAAAAGTTGAGAAGGTACTATTAATGATAAATTTAATGTGTAAATTTCAAAATATGCTAATAACGATAAGCTCAGAAGGTGCTATTAATGATAATTTTAATGTTGAATAATGACAAGTTTAGAATGTACGACAAATGACAAACTTTAGACAAGCTTATAACGACAACTTTAGCATATAGTAATAAAGAGAAGTTTACAATAACCTAACAATGACAAGTTTAGAATGTACTATTAATAATAACAAGTCTAGATTGATAAGTTTAGAATATACTACTAATAATTTTTTTTTAGAATATTGTAATATTAACAAGTTTATAAAGTATTATTAGTGATAACTTAAAATTGCACAAATAATGACAAGTTTAGAAAATGGTAATAATGACAAGTTTAGAAGGTACTATTAATGATAATTATAACTAAATAATTACTTTGGAATAATCGAATAATGACAAGTTTAGAACGTTTTATTAATGATAAGTTTAATGTGTATCAATAAAGAGAAGTTTAGAATATAATAATAATGGGAAATTTAGAATATACTAATAATGAGAAGTTTATAATATATAGATTTAGAAGGTACTATTAATGTTGAAAAGGAACTATTAGTCATGACTTTATTTTGTACTAATAAAGGAAAGTTTACATATACTAATAATAACAAGTTTAGAAGGTACTAATAATAACTATTAGTAGGCTAATATCCTAAACTTCATATTGTTAGTATATTCTAAACTTGTCATTATTAACTTCTTACCTTTTCTTCTGTCATTATTAGCGCATATTAGTTATCATTAATAGTTCTTTCTAAACATTAAAGTATTCTAAACTTATCATTTTTGTATACTCTAACCATGCCATTGTTAGTATATTCTAAACTTGTTATTTTAGTATATTATGAACGTGTCATTGCAATTATGAGTATATATCAAAATTATTATTTATATATCTTCTAAACATGTCATTATTAGTTTATTTTAAAGATGTAACTATTAGTATATTCTAAACTTTAATTGTATGTATATTTCACATATCTTATTATTAGCATATTCTAAACTTGCATTAAAGTTATCATTATTAATGTAATCTTGTCATTATTAGTATATTCTAAACTTTTTATTATTTGTATTTTCTAAATTTGTTATTTTTAGTATATTCTAACCGTGTCATTATTGTAATTGTTAGTATTTTCTAAATTTTCATTATTAGTATGTTCTAAAATCAACATTATTAGAATATTATAAGCTTGCAATCATTAGTACACATTAAAGTTGTCATTATTAGTGTATTTTATACGTGTAATTATTAGTATATAACTTAATTTCTAATATATTCTAACCGTGTCATTATTAGTATATTCTGAACTTGTTACTTTAATAAACGTGTCTATTATATTCTAAATTTTCATTATTAGGGTGTTCTTACTAAACATTATTGATATATTCTAATTAAATTATTATTAATATATCTTCTAAATTTGTTATTATTAGTATATTCGAAACTTGTCATTATAAGTCTATTCTAAATTTCTCATTATTAGTATATTCTAAACTTGTCATTATTAGTATATTCTAAATATATCTTTATTGGTATATTCTAAACTTGTCATTACTAGTACACATTGAGGTTAACATTAATAGCATTCTCTAAACTTGTCATTACTAGAGTATTCTAAACTTGTCATTAGTAGTATATTTTAAACTTTTCAATATTAGTACAAATTAAAGTTATTATTCGATACTTTTCAATACTAGAATATTCTAAACTTGTTATTATTAGTACCTTCTGAACTTGTCATTATTAGTATATTTTAAACTTCCTTATACAAATAGACATTAAAGTAAACTTGTCATTATTATAATTTGTATATTCTAAACATCAATATTATTGTATTCTAAATTTGCCATGTAAAATTGTCATTATTATTATGTTCTAAACTTGTCTTTATTAGTATATTCTAAACTTTTCATTATTTGTATACATTAAACTTGTCAATATTCTAAACTTCCTTATACAAGTAGACATTACATTATTACAATATTTCAAACTTGTCATTATTAGTATACCCTAAAGTTGATCTTATTTGTATATTCTAATCTTATTATTATGTGTATATTCTAAACTTATCATCATTATTATTATCCTCTAAATTTGTCATATTAGTATATTCTAAACTTGACTTGATTAGTACACATTAAAATTGTTATAAATAGTACCTTCGAAACCTGTCATTATTCAAACACATTAATACTATCATTAATGGTGCCTTCTAAATTTGATATTATTATAATCCTCTAAACTTGTTTTAACTAGTACATTTTGAAGCACTATTAATGATATCTTTGATGGGTACTAATAATGAATTTTTTTAGAATATTCCGATAATGACAAGTTTAGAAGATACTACTAATAATGATGAATTTTGAAGGTACTATTAATGTTTTTATTAGTATGTTCTAAACTTATCATTAGTTTAGAATGTTTAGAATATTCTAGTTTAAATTATAATAATAAAGACAACTTTAACATAATATTGCCAACTTTAGAATATACTAATAAAGATAAGTTTAGAACGTCCTATTAATGATGAATTTTAGACCATACTAATGATGACATGTTTAGAATATACTGATGAAGACATGTTTAGAATATACATGTTTAGAATATACTGAAATTTAGATAGTACTATTAATGATAACTTTAATGTGTACTAATAATGAAAAGTATAAAACATTCTAATGATGACAAGTTTAAAAAGGTTAATGTATACTTATAATGAGAAGTTTAGAACATTCTAATAATGATAGGTTTAGAAGATTCTATTTACTATACTATACTATTTAAAAGGTAATGATAAGTTTAGAAGGTACTATTAATTACTTTAATTTTTACTAATGATAAGTTGAGAACATACTAATAATGCCAAGTAGGAATGTACTAATAAAACAAGATTAGAAAGTACTTTTAATGATAAGTTAACTAATAATTACGAGTTTTGAATATACTATTAATGACATGTTTAGAATATACTAGTTTAAATTCTGATAATGACAAAGTTAGAATAATGGCAACTTTAGCATATTGCCAGGCTTAGAATATACTAATGATAACGTCCTATTAATGATAAATTTCATATGATATATTATAACAAGTTTTGAACATACTAATAATGAAAAGTTTAGATACATCTATGAAGGTATATTTAGAATATACCAATATTGACATGTTTATAATATACGTATAATGAGAAGTCTAGAAAGTACTATTAATGATAATTTTAATGTGTACTAATAATGGTATAGAACACTAATGGTGACAGGTTTAAAAGGTGCTATTAATGATATCTTTGATGTGTTCTAATAATGAAAAAATTAGAAGATACTATTAATGTTAACTAATATTGACGAGTTTAGAATATACTAAGAATTATTAGAATATACTAATAATGGCATATTTAGAATATACTAATGATAATAAGTTTAGAAGGTAATATTTGTGATAACCTCAAAGTTTACTAATAATAACAAATTTAGAATATACTAATAGTAAGAAGTGTGCGATTAATGATAAATTTTATTTGCACAAATAATGACAAATTTAGAATGTGGTAATAATCGGTATTTTTAATGACTTTATTGTGTTGTCAAGATTAGAATATAATAGTAATAATAATTTTAATGTATATTGATATTGACAATATTAAAATATTCTCTTAGCAATATCTTCATCATGTACGATTAATGCAAGTTTAGAATAATGACATTATGACAAGTTTAATGTGTCATAATGTCATATTCAAAAGGTACAATTAATTGAAACTTTAATGTGTACTAATAATGAAAAGGTTTTTGAATAGTGACTAACAACAACAGGTTTAGAATATACTGATAATGATTACTAATTAATGTTTGAATTAATACTAATAATGACAAGTTGAAAAGGAATTATCAATGATAACTTTAATATGTTCTAGTAATGATAAGTTTAAAATATACGATGAATGACACTTCTTAGGTACAACTAATAAAAAAATTAATGTGTACTAATAATGACAAGTTAAGATTATGGTATTAACGAGTGCTATTAATGATCAGAAGATTCTTTTAATAATAACTTAAATATGTAGTAAGAGTGACAACTATAGAATATACAAGTTTATACAAGTTTGGAAGCTACTTATAATGTGTACTAATTATGAAAGTTGAGTTATGGGTAAGTTATGGGTAAGTTTGTAATATACTAACAATGACAAGTTTAGAAAGTACTGTTAAGGGTAAGTTTAATGCATATGGAACATGCTAATAATAAGTTTACAAGATACTG
>NC_134802.1:8585118-8620118 GCF_046742065.1 Oratosquilla oratoria | reverse complement strand
ATGATGACTTTAATGTACATTAATAACATGTTTAGAATATACTAATAATGAGAGGTTTAGATGGTACGATCAAATTTAGACCGTTCTATGAATAAATAATGTCATGTTTAGAAGTTACTATCAATGATGACTTTAATGTGCACTAATAACACTAATGATATATTTAATTTGTACTAATAATCACAAATTTAAAATGTACTATTGATGACAAGGTTAGAATATTTTAAGAACGATAATTTTAATGTGTTCTAATAAGAAGAGGTTTATAATATCCAAATAATGAAAAATTAGGAAGGTATTTTTAATGATAACTTTAATGTCTACTGACAATGACAAGTTTAGAATATAGTAATAATGACAAATTTAGAATATACTATTAATGTGTATAATATACTAATGATGTCAAGTTACTGTTAAGGTAGAACGTACTGTTAACGTGTACTAATAATACTAGAATATACAAATAATGACAAGTTTAGAAGATACTACTACTAATAGCTTTAATATGCATGGATAATGACAAGTTTATAAAGAAAATAAAAAACACACCAATAATGACATGTTTAGAAGGTTATATTAATGATAACGTTAATGTGTAATGACACGTTTGAATTATATTAATAATGCAAAGTTTAGAAAATACTAATATTATCAATGATTTGTTTTGAATAAACCAACAATGTCATGTTAAGAAGACATACTTTAACATGTACTAATACTCACAAGTTTAGAATATAGCAATAATGACAAGTTTAGAAAAATGATAAACTTTGGAATATATTAGTTTTGCCAAGTTTAGAATATACCAATAATGATAAGTATACGAGGTCCTAATACTAATAATGAAAAGTTTAGAAGGTATTTCTAATGATAACTAATAATGACAAGTTAAGAATATACTGATAATGACAATTTTAGAATATACTATTAATGATTAATTTAATGTGTACTAATATGGCAAGTTTATACTATACTAATGATGTCAAGTTAAGAAGTTAATATTGATAATAACGTTAATGTGTACTGACTGACAAGTTTAGAATATACTAATAACGATGTTTAGAAGGTACTGTTAACGTGTACTAATTAATACAAGTTTAGGAGATACTACTACTAATAGTTTTAATATGTATCAATAACGACAAGTTTATAATATAAAAATAAAGAAAAGTTTAGAATACACTAATACTGACAAGTTTGGAAGGTGTTATGATTGATAAGTTTAATGTGTACTAATAATGAAATTTTTATAATATACCAACAATAAGGAATCAAGAAGGTGCTATTAGCTATAACTTTAAGGTGTCCTAATAATGACAAAAATAGAATATACTAATAACAACATGTATAGAAGAAATGCACTAATAACCACAGGTTTAGAATGTATATACAATTAAAAGTTTAGAATCTGCTAAGATAATTTTGATGTGTAGAAATAATGAAAAGTGTGGAATATACTAATAATGATAAGTTTAGAAGGTTCTAGTAATGATAACTTTATTTTGTACTAATAATGACAAGTTTAGCATACAAGTTTACAAGGTACTATTAATGATAACATTGATTAAGTTTAGAAATTACTAATAATGACAACTTTAGAAGGTAATATATATGATAACTTTAATTTGTACTAATAATGACCAGAACGTACTAATGACAAATGTAGAATGTACTATAAATGAAAACTTTAATGTCTTCTTATAATTGTTTGAAAAATACTAATATTGAAAAGTTCTATACCATTATTAGTACACATTAAAATTATCATTAATAGTACTTTCTAGACCTCTCATTATACGTATATTATAAACATGTCAATATTGGTATATTCTACATATACCTTCATAGATGTATCTAAACTTTTCATTATTAGTATGTTCAAAACTTGTTATAATATATCATATGAAATTTATCATTAATAGGACGTTATCATTAGTATATTCTAAGCCTGGCAATATGCTAAAGTTGCCATTATTCTAACTTTGTCATTATCATAATTTAAACTAGTATATTCTAAACATGTCATTAATAGTATATTCAAAACTCGTAATTATTAGTTAACTTATCATTAATAGTATATCCTAATCTTTATTACTGGTATATTCCAAATTTGCCATTATCAGTACACATTAAATTTATCATTAAAAGTACCTTCTAATCTTGTTTTATTAGTACATTCTAACTTGGCATTATTAGTATGTTCTAAACTTATCATTAGTAAAAATTAAAGTAATTAATAGTACCTTCTAAACTTATCATTAACAGTACCTTTTAAATAGTATAGTATAGTAAATAGGATCTTCTAAACCTATCATTATTAGAATGTTCTAAACTTCTCATCATTAGAATGTTTTATACTTTTCATTATTAGTACACATTAAAGTTATCATTAATAGTACTATCTAAACTTCAGTATATTCTAAACATGTATATTCTAAACATGTCATCATTAGTATGTTCTAAAATTCATCATTAATAGGACGTTCTAAACTTATCTCTATCAGTATATTCTAAAGTTGGCAATATTATGTTAAAGTTGTTTTTATTATTATCATTTAAACTAGAATATTCTAAACATTCTAAACTAATGATAAGTTTAGAACATAATGATAAAAACATTAATAGTACCTTCAAAATTCATCATTAACAGTACACTTTAAATTTGTAATTATTAGTATATCTTAAACTCGTTATTATTAGTAGTATCTTCTAAACTTGTCATTATCGGAATATTCTAAACTTTTCATTATTAGTACCCATCAAAGATATCATTAATAGTGCCTTTTAACTTGTCATCATTAGAATGTTATACCTTTCATTATTAGTAAACATTAAAGTTATCATTAATTGTACTTTCCAAATTTCTCATTATACGTATATTCTAAACATGTCTACATTGGGATATTCTAAACTTGTCATTATTAGTATGCTCTAAACTTGTCATTAATAGCTCATATTAAATCTATCATTATTAGTATATTCTAAGCTTGGTAATATTAGTATATGTTAAAGTCATTATTATTATAGTATGAATTAGTATATTCTAAAGATGTCGTTATTAGTATATTCAAAACTCGTTATTATTAGTAACCTTATCACTAATAGTATCTTCTAATCTTCTCATTATTACTATATTCCAAGTTTGACATTACTAGTACACATTAAATCTATCATTAATAGTACCCACTAATCCTGTTTTTATTAATATTTTCTAAACCTGGCATTATTAGTGTGTTCTAAACTTATTATTAGTGAAAATTAAAGTTATTAATAGTATCCTTTCTACTTTTAATTATTAGTATATTCTAAACTTATTTTTTTTTTACTTATTATTAGTATATTCTAAACTTATTACACATGAAAAGTTATCATTATTAGTATTTTCTAAACCTGGCATTATTAGTGTGTTCTAAACTTATTATTAGTGAAAATTAAAGTTATTAATAGTACCTTATACACTGATCATAAAACAGTATCCTTTTAACTTGTAATCATTAGTATATTCTAAACTTATTACAAATTAAAGTTATCATTATCGGTAAAAACTTATCACTACTAAACTTTAATGTGTACTAATAAAAACAAGTTTAGAATATATATTCCAAACTTGTTTTTATTAGTACACATTAAAGTTATCATTAATACTTCCTTTTCAACATGTCATTATATGTATGTTCTATATTTGTCATTAGTAGTACACAATAAATATATTAATTGTATTTTCACACTTCATTATTAGTATATTCCAAAATTCTCATGATTGCTACAGATTAATGTTATCTTTAAAAATACTTTCTAATCTTGTTTTTGTTGTTATATTCTAAACTTGTCAGTATTAGTATATTCTAATTATTTTCATTATTACTCCTAGATTTTCTTTATATATTCTAAACTTGTCATTATTAGTTCATATTAACGTTATCATTATTAGTACCTTCTAAACTTATTATTATTAGTATATACTAAATTCTAAATTCTTTCCATTATTAGTACTCATACATGTTACTTCTAAACCTCTTTTTATTAGTATATTGTAAACTTCTGATTATTATTACACAGTTATTATCAATAATACCTTCTAAACTTGTCAAAGTTAAATGCATTATCAATATATCTTTTAAACTAGTCATTATTAGTATATTACTAACTTGCCATTATTAGTATCTTTTAAGTTTTCATTATTAGTATACATTGGTATATTCTAGTTTTTCCATTATTAGTACACATAAAAGTTATCATTAACTGTGCCTTGTATTATCAGTATATTGTAAACTTGTCACATTGAAGCTATACCTTCTAAACTTGACATCATTTGTATATTACAAAATTACTATTTCTAAAACTATCATTATTAGTGCACATTAAAGTTATCATGCAACAGTACCTTCTAAATTTGTTATTATTAGTATATTCCAAACCTGTTATTACTAGTACACATTGAAGCTATCTTTAATAATACCTTCTAAACTTGTCATAATTAGAATATCATAAATTTGTCCCTATTAATATACATTATGCTGATATTCTATGGCTGTTATTGTTAGTATATTCTAAACTTTTCATTATTTACCCAGATCAAATGATTCAATATTAGTACATATCAAAGATATTTAATAGAACCTTCTAAAATTGTCATTATTAAAACATATTAAAGTTATTACAAATATAATTTTCTAAAATTTTGATTATTGGTTATTGTTGTATATATCATTAATAGTACTATCGACAATATTCATTATTAATATATTCTAAACCTTTGATACTAAAGTTATCATCAATAGTTCCGACTGAATATGTTATTCTTAGTATATTCTAAACTTGTTACTATCAGTGCATATTAAAGTTATCATTAAAAGTATATTCTAAACATGTCATTACTAGTATTTTGTATTTTTTCACTATTAATACACATTAAATATTTTGATAATAGTACCTGCTAAACGCTATACTTTTTTTTTATAAATTTCCCATATTACCATCAATTAATTTTTTCATTAGTTTTGAATATACTAACAATGACATGTTTAGAAGACACTACTAATGATAACTTTAACATGTACTAATACTCAAAAGTTTAGAATATAGTGACAAGTGAATATAGTGACAAGTTTAGAATATAGTGACAAGTTTTGGATAATGATAAACTCGGAATATATTATTATTACCAAGTGTAGGATATACTAATAATGGTAAGGATACAAGGTCCTAGTAATGATAACTTCAATGTATACTAATGAAGTTTAGAATACCAAAGAAGATATGTTTAGTATTTACTAATAGTGATGTTTCGAATTTATGAACAATGACAACTTTTAAATAAAAACTATAATGTTTTCTGATAATTGATGTTTGGTATATACTAATAATGATAACCTGAATATGTACTGTTATCATATATTATTCACATGTTATTATAATACATGTATTATGTACACATAATCACATGTTTACAATAGTGTAATAAAGTTTAAAAGGTTATATTAATAATAATGGTGTGTAACAATAATAACACGTTTTTGATTATATTGATAATGTAAAGTTTAATAAATACTAATAATAACATAATTAGAAGTTCCTATCAATGATAACTATAATACGTACTAATAATGATTAGTTTTGAAAAAGCTAACTGTCATATTAAAAAGCCAGTAATAATGATAACTTTAACATGTACTAATACTAACAATTTTAGAATATACTAATAATGACAAGTTTTAAATAATTATAAACTTTGGAATATATTAGTATTGCCAATTTTAGAATATACTAATAATGGTCCTAATAATGATAGCTTTAATGTGTACTAATAATGACAAGTTTAGAATAATAAAGAAGATATGTTAGTATTTACTAATACTTATATTTTTCGAATATACGAACAATGACAACTTTAGAAAGTATTGTTAATGATAACTTAAACGTGTACTAATAAAGAGAAGCTTTTAATAATAACTTTAGATATGTGATAATAATAACAAGTTTATAATATACAAATTTTGACAAGTGTAGAGGGTACTATTGATAATGAATTAAATGTGTACTAAAATGACAAATTTAGAAATATACTAATAATGGAAAAACTAGAATATACCAATCATTAAAAGATACTAATAATGGCAAGTTTGTAATATACTAATAATGACTAGTTTAAAAGATATATTGATAATTGATTTGACAAGTTTAGAAGGTATTATTGATAATAACTGTGTAATAATAATCAGAAGTTTACAATATACAAATAAAAAGAGGGTTAGAAGGAACATGTATGAGTACTAATAATGGAAAGAATTTAGAATTTAGTATATACTAATAATAATTTTAGAAGGTACTAATAATGATAACGTTAATATGAACTAATAATGACAAGTTTAGAATATATAAAGAAAATCTAGGAGTAATAATGAAAATAATTAGAATATACTAATACTGACAAGTTTAGAATATAACAACAAAAACAAGATTAGAAAGTATTTTTAAAGATAACATTAATCTGTAGCAATCATGAGAATTTTGGAATATACTAATAATGAAGTGTGAAAATACAATTAATATATTTATTGTGTACTACTAATGACATATATAGAACATACATATAATGACATGTTGAAAAGGAAGTATTAATGATAACTTTAATGTGTACTAATAAAAACAAGTTTGGAATATATATTCTAAACTTGTTTTTATTAGTACACATTAAAGTTTAGTAGTGATAAGTTTTTAACGATAATGATAACTTTAATTTGTAATAAGTTTAGAATATACTAATAATTACAAGTTAAAAGGATACTGTTAATGATTAGTGTATAAGGTACTATTAATAACTTTAATTTTCACTAATAATAAGTTACACACTAATAATGTCAGGTTTAGAAAATACTAATAATGATAACTTTAATGTGTAATAAGTTTAGAATATACTAATAATAAGTAATAATAATTATAAGTTTAGAATATACTAATAATTACAAGTTGAAAGGATACTGTTAATGATTAGTGTATAAGGTACTATTAATAACTTTAATTTTCACTAATAATAAGTTTAGAACACACTAATAATGCCAGGTTTAGAAAATATTAATAAAAACAGGATTAGTGGGTACTATTAAAGATAGATTTAATGTGTACTAATAATGTCAAACTTGGAATATAGTAATAATTAGAAGATTAGAAGATACTATTAGTGATAAGTTTACTAATAATAACGAGCTTTGAATATACTAATAACGACATCTTTAGAATATACTCATTTAAACTATAATAATAATGACAAGGTTTAATGAAAACTTTAACATATACTAATATTACCAAGCTTAGAATATACTAATAATGATAGATTTAATATGAGCTATTAATGACAAGTTTAGAGCATACTAATAATGACAAGTTTAGAATATCCTAATGTAGACATGTTTAGAATAAACGTATAATGAGAAATTTGGAAAGTACATTTAATGATAACTTTAATGTTTACTAATAATGAAAGGTATAGAACATTCTAATGATAACAAGTTAAAAGGCACTATTAATGATATCTTTGATGGGTACTAATAATGAATTTTTTTAGAATATTCCGATAATGACAAGTTTAGAAGATACTACTAATAATGATGAATTTTGAAGGTACTATTAATGTTTTTATTAGTATGTTCTAAACTTATCATTAGTTTAGAATGTTTAGAATATTCTAGTTTAAATTATAATAATAAAGACAACTTTAACATAATATTGCCAACTTTAGAATATACTAATAAAGATAAGTTTAGAACGTCCTATTAATGATGAATTTTAGACCATACTAATGATGACATGTTTAGAATATACATGTTTAGAATATACTGAAATTTAGATAGTACTATTAATGATAACTTTAATGTGTACTAATAATGAAAAGTATAAAACATTCTAATGATGACAAGTTTAAAAAGGTTAATGTATACTTATAATGAGAAGTTTAGAACATTCTAATAATGATAGGTTTAGAAGATTCTATTTACTATACTATACTATTTAAAAGGTACTGTTAATGATAAGTTTAGAAGGTACTATTAATTACTTTAGTTTTTACTAATGATAAGTTGAGAACATACTAATAATGCCAAGTAAGAATGTACTAATAAAACAAGATTAGAAAGTACTTTTAATGATAAGTTAACTAATAATTACGAGTTTTGAATATACTATTAATGACATGTTTAGAATATACTAGTTTAAATTCTGATAATGACAAAGTTAGAATAATGGCAACTTTAGCATATTGCCAGGCTTAGAATATACTAATGATAACGTCCTATTAATGATAAATTTCATATGATATATTATAACAAGTTTTGAACATACTAATAATGAAAAGTTTAGATACATCTATGAAGGTATATTTAGAATATACCAATATTGACATGTTTATAATATACGTATAATGAGAAGTCTAGAAAGTACTATTAATGATAATAATGATAATAATGATAATAATGATAATAATAATAATAATAATAATAATAATAATAATAATAATAATAATAATAATAATAATAATAATAATAATAATAATAATAATAATAATAATAATAATAATAATAATAATAATAATAATAATAATAATAATAATAATAATAATAATAATAATAATAATAATAATAATAAAAATAATAATAATAATAATAATAATAATAATAATAGTAATAATAATAATAATAATAATAATAATAATAATAATAATAATAATAATAATAATAATAATAATAATAATAATAATAATAATAATAATAATAATAATAATAATAATAATAATAATTATAATAATAATAATAATAATAATAATAATAATGATAATAATAATAATAATAATAATAATGATAATAATAATAATAATAATAATAATAATAATAATAATAGTAATAATAATAATAATAATAATAATAATAATAATAATAATAATAATAATAATAATAATAATAATAATAATAATAATAATAATAATAATAATAATAATAATAATAATAATAATAATAATAATAATAATAATAACAATAATAATAATAATAATAATAATAATAATAATAATAATAATAATAATAATAATGTGTTATCAAAACAAAAAGTTTGGAATATACTGATAATGAGAAGTTTAGAATAATTTAATAATGACAATTTTAGAATGTACTTTAAATGATAACTTGAATGTGTACTAGTAATCTTAAAGTGAATTAATAATGACATATTTAGAGTATACTAACAATAAGTTTAGAATATACAAATAAAGACAGGGTAAGTACTATTGATGACAACTTTATTATATACCAACGATGAGATGCTTAGAACATACTAAAAATGACAGTTTAAAAGGAACTATTAATGATAATCTTAAAATTTAGTAATAATAACAAGTTTTGAATATGCTAATAATGACAAGTATAGAAAATACTATCAATGACAAGTTTAATACACAAGTAATAAAATGTTTAGAATAAAAGGTAATGACAACTTTAGAAGAATCTAATGTTGACATGTTTAAGATATAGCAATAATGATGAATTGAAAAGATCCTATTAATGATAATTTAAATATGAACTAATAATGGCACGTAATAATAAGAAGTTTAGAAGGTACTGTTAATGAAATACAAGTATTAAAACGTTTAGAATAAAAGATAATGACATGTTTAAAATATAGCAATAATGATAAGTTTATAGGACCTATTCATGATAACTTAAATATGTACAAATAATGACACGTAATAATGAGTTTAGAAAGTACTGTTAATGAAAACTTTCATGTGTACTAATAATGAAAGTTTACAATATACTAACTAAGACAAGTTTAGAATATGCTAATAATAAAAGGTTGAGAAGTTACTATAACTGTTAACTATAATATAATAATAATGACAAGTTTAGAAGGTACTATTAGTGATAAATCTAATGTGTTCTAAAAATGACAAGCTTAGAATGTACTAATATATAGGTTCTGAAGGCACTGTTAATGAGTGCTAATAATGTGAATTTTAGAATATACCAATAGAAGGTATAGAATATACCAATAGAATACCAATAGAAGTTTAGAAGGTACTAATAAAAAAAACCTTTAATATGTATTATTAATGTCATTATTAGTATGCTCTAAACTTGTCATTAATAGCTCATATTAAATCTATCATTATTAGTATATTCTAAGCTTGGTAATATTAGTATATGTTAAAGTCATTATTATTATAGTATGAATTAGTATATTCTAAAGATGTCGTTATTAGTATATTCAAAACTCGTTATTATTAGTAAGTTTATCACTAATAGTATCTTCTAATCTTCTCATTATTACTATATTCCAAGTTTGACATTACTAGTACACATTAAATCTATCATTAATAGTACCCACTAATCCTGTTTTTATTAATATTTTCTAAACCTGGCATTATTAGTGTGTTCTAAACTTATTATTAGTGAAAATTAAAGTTATTAATAGTACCTTATACACTAATCATTAACAGTATCCTTTCAACTTTTAATTATTAGTATATTCTAAACTTATTATTTTTTTTTTACTTATTATTAGTATATTCTAAACTTATTACACATGAAAAGTTATCATTATTAGTATTTTCTAAACCTGGCATTATTAGTGTGTTCTAAACTTATTATTAGTGAAAATTAAAGTTATTATAGTATAATATAATAATAATGACAAGTTTAGAAGGTACTATTAGTGATAAATCTAATGTGTTCTAAAAATGACAAGCTTAGAATGTACTAATATATAGGTTCTGAAGGCACTGTTAATGAGTGCTAATAATGAGAATTTTAGAATATACCAATAGAAGGTATAGAATATACCAATAGAATACCAATAGAAGTTTAGAAGGTACTAATAAAAAAAAACTTTAATATGTATTATTAATGAAAAGTTTATCATATAACGATAATAGCAACTTTTTAAAAATGAAAGTTCCCTGTCTACCAATTATGATAAGTTTAGAATATACAAATAGTAACAGGTTTAGAAGGAACTATTACTGATAGCTATAAGGTATTCTAAAAATGACAAGTTATAATATACTAATAATGGCATGTTTAGAATATACCTACATTGAGAAGTTTAGAAGGTACTATTAATGAAAACTTTAATGTGTAATAATAATGAAAATTTTAGAATATACTAACAATGGCAAGTACTGCTAATATTAAAATGAGAAGTTTAGAATGCAGTATTGATGATAACTTTAGTGTCTACATGTTAAGAATATACTAATAATGACAAGCTTACAATGTACCATTAAGGAAAATTTTAATGTGTCCTAATAATGACAAATTTAGAAGGTACTACTAATAGTAACTTTAATGTGTATTAATAATTAAGAATATACTCACAATTATAAGTTTAGAAGGTGCTATTAGATATAACTTTAACATAACAAATCTGGACAAGTTTAGAACATATTAATAATGACAAATTTAGACCGTTCTATGAATAAATAATGTCATGTTTAGAAGTTACTATTAATGATGACTTTAATGTACATTAATAAAATGTTTAGAATATACTAATAATGAGAGGTTTAGAATATACTAATAAGGAGAAGTTTAGTATACTAAATGACAGGCATAGACGGATCTACTAATGATATATTTAATTTGTACTAATAATCACAAATTTAAAATGTACTATTGATGACAAAGTTAGAATATTTTAAGAACGATAATATTAATGTGGTCTAATAAGAAGAGGTTTATAATATCAAACAATGAAAAATTAGGAAGGTATTTTTAATGATAACTTTAATGTCTACTATGAATGACAAGTTTAGAATATAGTAATAATGACAAATTTAGAATATACTACTAATGATGTCAAGTTACTGTTAAGGTAGAACGTACTGTTAACGTGTACTAATAATACTAGAATATACAAATAATGACAAGTTTAGAAGATACTACTACTAATACCAATCACACCCATGGATAATGACAAGTTTATAAAATAATAATAAAGAAAATAAAAAACACAGCAATAATGACATGTTTAGAAGGTTATATTAATGATAACGTTAATGTGTAATGACACGTTTGAATTATATTAATAATGCAAAGTTTAGACAATAATAATAATATCAATGATTTGTTTTGAATGAACTAACAATGTCATGTTTAGAAGACACTACTACTTTAACATGTACTAAGTTTAGAATATAGCAATAATGACAAGTTTAGAAAAATGATAAACTTTGGAATATATTAGTTTTGCCAAGTTTAGAATATACCAATAATGATAAGTATACGAGGTCCTAATATTTTTAACATGTACTAATTATGAAAAGTTTAGAAGGTATTTCTAATGATCATTTTAATGTGTACTAATAATGACAAGTTAAGAATATACTGATAATGACAATTTTATAATATACTATTAATGATTAATTTAATGTGTGGCAAGTTTATACTATACTAATGATGACAAGTAAGAAGGTAATATTGATAATAACGTTAATGTGCACAGGTTTAGAATATACTAATAATGATGTTTAGAAGGTACTGTTAACATGTACTAATAATACAAGTTTAGGAGATACTACTAATAATAGTTTTAATATGTATCAATAACGACAAGTTATAAAAATAAGTTACAAGTTAACAAGTTATAAAAATAAAGAATAGTTTAGAATACACTAATCCTGACAAGTTTGGAAGGTGTTATGATTGATAAGTCTAATGTGTACTAATAATGAAAAATTTATAATATACCAACAATAAGGAATCAAGAAGGTGCTATTAGCTATAACTTTAAGGTGTCCTAATAATGACAAAATTAGAATATACTAATAACGACATGTATAGAAGAAATGCACTAATAACCAAAGGTTTAGAATGTATATACAATTAAAAGTTTAGAATCTGCTAAGATAATTTTGATGTGTAGAAATAATGAAAAGTGTGGAATATACTAATAATGATAAGTTTAGAAGGTTCTAGTAATGATAACTTTATTTTGTACTAATAATGACAAGTTTAGCATACAAGTTTACAAGGTACTATTAATGATAACATTGATTAAGTTTAGAAATTACTAATAATGACAACTTTAGAAGGTAATATATATGATAACTTTAATTTGTACTAATAATGACCAGAACGTACTAATGACAAATGTAGAATGTACTATAAATGAAAACTTTAATGTCTTCTTATAATTGTTTGAAAAATACTAATATTGAAAAGTTTGAGGCACTGTTAATAATAACTTTTATATGTACCAATAATCACAAGTTTATAATATTGTAATAATGACAAGTTTTGGAGGATATATTAATGATAACGTTAATGTGTAGTAATAATGAAACGTTTGAATCATATAGATAATGCAAAGTTCTGGTAATAGCAAAATCAGAAGTTACTATTAATGATAAATATGATACGTACTAATAATGATTAGTTTTGAATAACCTAACAATATCATGATTAGAAGACATTACTAATGGTAGCTTTAACATGTATTAATACTCACATGTTTAGAATATACCAATAATGACAAGTTTAGAATAATGATAAACTTGAGAAATGATATACTTGAGATATCTGCTATATACAGGTTTAGAATTAAGAGTTTAGAATCTACTAAGAATGACAGGTTTAGAAGATACTCGTCAAGATAACTTTGATGTGTAGAAATAATGATAACTTTATTTTGTACTAATAATGACAAGTTTAGCATATAAGTTTACAAGGTACTATTAATGATAACTTTAATACAAGTTTCGAATATATTAAGTTTAGAAATTACTAATAATGACAACTTTAGAAGGTAATATATATCATAACTTTAATTTGTACTAATAATGACCAGAACGTACTAATGACAAATTTAGAATGTACTATAAATGAAAACTTTGATGTCTTCTAATAATTAATGTTTGAAAAATACTAATATTGAAAAGTTTAAAGGCACTGTTAATGATAACTTTAATATGTACCAATAATCACAAGTTTACAATTTTGTAATAATGACAAGTTTTGGAGGTTATATTAATGATAACGTTAATGTGTAGTAATAATGACACGTTTGAATCATATTAATAATGCAAAGTTTAGAAAATTCTTGTAATAGCAAAATCAGAAGTTGCTATTAATGATAAATATAATACGTACTAATAATGATTAGTTTTGAATAACCTAACAATATCATGTTTAGAAGACACTACTAATGGTAACTTTAACATGTATTAATACTCACAAGTTTAGAATATACCAATAATGACAAGTTTAGAATAATGATAAACTTTGGAATATATTAGTAATAGCAAAATCAGAAGTTGCTATTAATGATCAATATAAATATAATACGTACTAATAATGATTAGTTTTGAATAGCCTAACAATATTATGTTTAGAAGAAACTACTAATGGTAACTTTAATACTCAGAAGTCTAGAATGTACCAATAATGACAAGTTTAGAATAATGATAATCTTTGGAATATGTTAGTATTGCAAGGTCCTAATAATGATAACTCTAATGAGTACGAAGAATGAAAATTTTGGAATACCCAAGAAGATAATGTTTAGTATATGTTTCGAACGACAACATTAGAAAGTATTAATTTGTATTAATAATGACAAGTGTATAATATACTACTGATGACAAATTTAGAACATGCTTATAATGTCAGGTTTAGTATTTTCTAAACCTCACGTTGTTAATATATTTCAAACGTGTCATTATTACTACACAATAACATTATCATTAATGTTATGTCATTATTAAAATATTGTAAACCTGTGATTATTAGTACACATTAAAGTTATAATCAATAGTGCCTTTAAAATTGTCATTATAAT
The DNA here is from genome assembly GCF_046742065.1 of Oratosquilla oratoria. Lineage (NCBI taxonomy): Eukaryota > Metazoa > Arthropoda > Malacostraca > Stomatopoda > Squillidae > Oratosquilla > Oratosquilla oratoria. Next base: position 8,605,298 of record NC_134802.1, on the reverse strand, counting down.
TTTGTCATTGTTCGGATATTCAACTTTCATTATTAGTATATTCTAAACTTATTATTATTAGTACATTCTAAAATTATCATTATTAGTATATTCTAAAATTATTATTATATTCTAAACTTGTGATTATTGATGCACCTTAAACTTGTTTTATCATTAAACATTATAAACTTATATGCTAAACTTGTCATTATTAGTACAAAATAAAGTTATCATTAATAGAACCTTCTAAACTTATCCTTATTAGTATAATCCACGATTGTCACTATTTCTACACATTAAAATTATCTTTAACAGTATCTTCTAAACTTGTCAATCTTGTCAATATTTAACACTTGAAATTATTAGTACCCATTAAAGCTTGTCAGTTTTATGTTCTAAACCCTCATTATTAGTGCACATAAGTTATCACTAAAAAATACTTTTTAAGTGGTCATTGTTCGTAAATTCGAAAAATAATTATTAGTAAATACTAAACATATCTTCTTCGGTATTCTAAACCTTATTAGTATACATGAAAGTTATCATTACTAGGACCTTGTGTCCTTATCATTATTAGTATATTCTTAACTTGGTAATAATAATATATTCCGAGTTTATCATTATTCTAAACTTGTCATTGTTAGCATATTCTATACTTTTGAGTATGGCACGTAATGATATTGAAGTTATTAGTACGCATTATAGTTATAATTAATAGCAATTTCTACTATGCTATTGTTAGTATTTTCTAAACCTTGCATTAATAGTATATTTTTAACGTGTCATTATTACTACACATTAACGTTATCCTTAATGTAACCTTCTAAAAATGTCATTACTAATAATATTCTAATTATGAAAAGTTGACAAGGTATTATTAATGATAATTTTAACGTGTTTAGAATATGCTAATAATGACAAGTTTAGAAGGTACTATTGCATGATAACTTTAATGTGCACTAATAATGACAAATTTAGAATATGCTAGTAATGACAATTTTGTAATATTACGGTTCGATTTAATATGTGCTAATGTGGTAATCATGACAAGTTTAGAATACAAAAGATAAGTTCAGAAGGTACCTTAATGACAACTTTTAGAAAGTACTATTAATGATTACTTGAATGTGTACCAATATAAACAAAGTACCTAATAAGGGTAAGTTTAGAAGGTACTATAATTAATAACGTTAACTTGTACCAATGTCTACTAATAGTGATAAGTTTAGTATATACTATTAATGTGAAGTTTAGAATATACTTATAATGACAAGTTTCGAAATACTATTAGAGATAAATCTATGTGAAATGATAATGAAAAGTTTAGAATATAACAAGTTTACATGTTAATAATGCCTAGTTTAGAAGGTGCTATTTAGGATAATTCTAATGTCTACTAATAGTGGTAAGTTTAGTATATACTATTAATGTGAAGTTTAGAGTATACAAGTTTCGAAAGTACTATTACAGATAAATCTATGTTAAATGATAATGAAAAGTTTAGAATATGAGAAGTTTACATGTTAATGAAAATTTATTTATAACAAAATGGGAAATTTACAAAAAAACGTAGTGTTTAACAGGTACTATTAATAAAATATTTAATGTGTACTAATAATTACTTAAATGAGTACTAATAGTGAAAAGTTTACAAAATACTAGTAATGACATGTTTAGAATATATTTTAATGATAGAATATACTAAGAATAACAAATGTATAGGCTATCAATTATATCTTTAATGTGTTCTGAAAATGAAAAGTTACAATTTTAGAATGTACTTTTAACGATAACTTTAATGTGTACTAGTAATGACAGGTTAAAGGTACTATTAATAGTAACTTTAAAGTGAACTAATAATGACATATTTAGAGTATACTAATACTAAGTTTAGGATATACAAATAAAGGACGGGTAGGTACTATAAATGACAATTTTATAAGGAACTATTAATGATAACCTTAAAGTTTAGTAATAATGACAAGTTTAGAATATACTAGTAATGACAAGTTTAGAAAGTACTATTAATGATAACTTTAGAGTGTACTAATACTGTAAATAATAAAAAGTTAAGAATGAAAAATAATGACAAGTTTAGAAGAAACTAATATTGACATGTTAATATAGCAATAATGATCATTTTAAAAGATCCTATTCAATTATATCTTTAATGGCACGTAATAATGAGGAGTTTAGAAGGTACTGTTAAGTTTAGAATATACTAATAATAACAAGTTGAGATGTTACTATAATTGTTAACTATAATATGTGCTAATAATAAATTTAGAATATACTAATGATAATAAGTTTAGAAGATACAAATAACGTTAATATGAACTAATAATGACAAGTTTAGAATATACAAACAAAGAAAATAATAAACGAAGAAAATAATGGCACGTAATAACAAGTTTAGAAGGTACTGTTAAGTTTAGAATATACTAATAATAAGTTGAGATGTTACTATAATTGTTAACTATAATATGTGCTAATAATGAATTTAGAATATACTAATAATAATAATTTTAAAAGGTACTAATAACGTTAATATGAACTAATGACAAGTTTAGAATAGACAAAGAAAATTCAGTAGTGATAATGAAAAAAAATAGAATATACTAATAATGACAAGTTTAGAATATAACAATAAAAACAAGATTAGAAGGTATTTTTAAAAATAACATTAATGCGTACTAATAATGAGAATTTTAGAATATACTATTAATGAAGAGTGTGAAAATACAATTAATATCTTTATTGTGTACTAATAATGACTAATATAGAATATACTTATAACGACAGGTTGAAAAGGAACTGTTAGTGATAACTTTAATGTGTACTAATAAAACAAGTTTAGAATATGTTTTAGCATTGACAAATTTTTAACGATAATGATAACTTGTATTGATTAGTGTAGAACTTACTATTAACGACTAATTTTAATTAAAAATAAGTTTAGGTTTAGAAAATACTAATATAAACAAGATTAATAGGTACTATTAATGATAGATTTAATGTGTACTATTAGTACACATTAAATCTATCATTAACAGTACCTACTAATCTTGGAATATAGTAATAATGAAAAGATTAGATGAAACTATTAATGATAAGTTTACTAATAATGACGAGTTTTGAAGATACTAATAACGACATCTTTAGAATATACTACTTTAAACTATAATAATAATGACAACTTTAACATATATTGCCAAGTTTAGAATATACTAATAATGATATATTTAATATAAACTATTAATGGCAAGTTTTGAACATACTAATAATGACAAGTTTAGAATATTCCAATGTAGACATGTTTAGAATATACGTATAATGAGAAATTTGGAAAGTACTATTAATGATAACTTTAATGTGTACTTTAATGTGTACTTTAATGTGACACGTTTAGAATATTCCGATAATGATAACTAATAATGACGAGTTTAGAATATACTAAAAATTACAAATCTAAAGGGTACTGTTAGTGATAAGTATCGAAGGTACTATTAATGACTTTAATTTTTACTATTGATAAGTTTAGAACATAATAATAATGTCAAGTTTAGAATGTTTAGAATATAGTACTTTAACATATACTAATATTGGAAAGTTTAGAATATACTAATAATGATAACTTTAGAACGTCCTATTAATGATAAAATTGATATGACGTATTAATGACAAGTTTAGAATATACCAATGAAGGCATGTTTAGAATATACAGAAGTTTAGAAAGTACTATTAATGATAACTTTAAGTATAAAACATTCTAATGATTAATGTTTAAAAGGTACTATTAATGATATCTTTGCTGTGTACTTACAATGACAAGTTTACAATGACAGGTTTAGAAGACACTACAAAAATAACTAATAATGATGAGTTTAGAATATATTAATTATTACAAGTTTAAAGTTTATTAGTATATTTTAATTTAGAAGGTACTATTAATTTATTTTTATTACTAAGGATAAGTTTAGAACATACTAATAATGTCAAGTTTAGAATGTACTAATAAAAACAAGATTAGAAGGTACTTTTAATGATAAATTTAATGTGTACTAATAATGGCAAATTTGGAATATACTACTACTAATAATTAGGATATACTAATGATAATAAGTTTACTAATAATAACAACGAGTTTTAAATATACTAACAATGATATGTTCAGAATATACTAGTTTGAATTATAATGATAATGACAAGGTTAGAATAATGACAACTTTAACTAAACTTTAACTAAACTAAACTAAACTACTAACTTTAACTAAACTTTAACTAAACTTTAACTAACATTGCCAGACTTAGAATATACTAATGATAACGTCCCATTAATGATAAATTTAATATGAACTATTAATGAACTATGTTAAATATGAACAAGTTAAATATGAACTATTAATGACATACTAATAATGAGAAGTTGAAGGCACATTTAGAATATACAAATATTGACATGTGTATAATGAGAAGTCTAGAAAGTACTATTAATGATAAATTTAATGTGCACTAATAATGAAAAGTATAGAACACTCTAATGGTGACAGGTTTAAAGGGTACTATTAATGATATCTTATAATGACAGGTTTAGAACACTATAATAATGACAGATTTAGAAGATAGTATTTAAAATACTATTTAGAATAATTATTAGAATATACTAATAATGACATGTTTAGAATATACTAATGATGACAAGTTTAGAAGATAATATTTATGATAACTTCAATGTTTACTAATAATAACAAATTTAGAATATACTGATAAGAAGTGTGCGATTAATGATAAATTTTATTTGCACAAATAATGTCAAATTTAGAATGTGGTAATAATCGGTACTTTTGACAATTTTATTGTGTTGTAATAATGTCAAGATTAGAATATAATAGTAATAATAACTATTGATACTGACAAGATTAAGATTCTCTTAGCAATATCTTTAACGTGTACTATTAAAGAAAGTTTAGAATATACTAATAATGACAAGTTTAATGTGCCATAATGTCGTATTTAAAAGGTACAATTAATTGAAACTTTAATGTTTAGAGTTTTTGAATAATGACTAATAACAACAAGTTTAGAATACACTAATAATGATTACTAATAAATGTTTGAATTATACTAATAATGACAAGTTGAAAAGGAATTATCAATGATAACTTTAATATGTTCTAGTAATGACAAGTTTAGAATATACTTTAATGTGTACTAATAATGACAAACTAAAATTATGGTATTTAATGTGTACTAATAATGACAAATTGAAATTATGGTATTAATGATAATTTTAACGAGTGCAAGTTTAGGATACACCAATAACGACAAAATCAGATTCTTTTAATAATAACTTAAATATGTACTAATAATGACAACTTTAGAATATACAAGTTTGAGGCTACTATTAATGATAACTTGAATGAGTGCTATTAATGACATATTTACAATATATTAATAATGAAATTTTTCGAATAAAGTAATAATGACAAATTTAGAATATACTATGAATGACAAGTTTAGCATATACTAATAATGAAAGTTTAAGATATACTAAAAATGACAAATTTAGAAGGTATTTTTATGCTAATTTTATGAAACAATATATATATACTAATTATGACAAGGTGAGAATACGAGTTTAGATTATACTAATAATGACTAGTTTAGACAACTTTAGAATATACTAATAATAAGTTTAGAAAGCACTAATAATTACAAAATTAGAATATATTGATATTGACAAGTTTAGAATATACTACTAATGACAATTTTTGAAATATATTAATAATGATAAGTTTCGAATACTTTATTGACTCTGATAATGATAAGTACTATTAATGATAATTTTAATGTTTACTAATAATGACAAAGTCAGAATAGACTAATAATGTAAAGTTTATATAACATTAATAGTACATTCTAAACTTCTTATTATTAGAATGTTCTAAATTTGTCATCATTAGTATACTTTAAACTTGTCATTGTTAGAAGGCTCTAAACTTGCCATTATTAGTATATTCTAAGTTTGTCATCATTAGCATATTGTAAAGTTGTCATTATTTGAGCATTCTGCACCTGTCATTATTAGTATATTTTAAATATCTCATTAATATATTCACAGTACCTTCTAAATTTGTTATAATTAGTATCCTCTAAACTTGTCATTATTAAAGAAAACATTAATACTATCTTCTGCCTATGTCTTTATTAATGCACATAAAATTGATCATAAGTAGTATCTATGTCAATATTAGTACACATTAAAGTTATCATTAATAGTGTCTTTTAAACTTATTATAATTAGTATATTCTAATCGTTTTCTATATGACAAGTTTAGAATATACTACTAATGACAATTTATGAAATATATTAATAATGACAAGCTTCGAATATTTTATTGACTAATAATGATAAGCTTAGAAGGTACTATTAATGATAATTTTAATGTTTACTAATAATGACAAATTCAGAATATACTAATAATGTAAAGTAGTACATTCTAAACTTGTCATTATTAGAATGTTCTAAATTTGTCATCATTAGTATACTTTAAACTTTTCATTGTTAGAAGGCTCTAAACTTGCCATTATTAGTATATTCTAAGTTTGTCATCATTAGCATATTATAAAATTGTCATTATTTGAACATGCTACACCTGTCATTATTAGTATATTCTAAATATCTCATTAATATATTCACAGTACCTTCTAAATTTGTTATAATTAGTATCCTCTAAACTTGTAATTATTAAAGAAAACATTAATACTATCTTCTGCCTTTGTCTTTATTAATGCACATAAAATTGATCATAAGTAGTATCTATGTCAATATTAGTACACATTAAAGTTATCATTAATAGTGTCTTCTCAACTTATTATAATTAGTATATTCTAATTGTTTTCTATATGTGTATATTGAAGTTATTGTTAATACTACATTCAAAGTTTTTCATTATTGTTATATTCTGAAGTGGTCATTATTAGTATATTCTAAACATATCATTATTAATTCACATTAAAGTTATCAATAATAGTACCCTCTAAACTTGTCATTTTAGTATATTCCTAACTTGTTATTATAAGTATATTCCAAACTTGTCTTTATTAGAACATTCTAAACTCTTTATCCTAAATATGCCATTGTATATTCTGAATTTGTCATTATTAATTTATTGCAATTTTATCATTTTTGTATATTTTAAACTTGTCATTATTAGTATATTCTAAAATTATCATTATTAGTATATTTTAAACTTGTCATTATCATTAAACTTTAATTTAATTTCTAAATTTGTCAATAATAGTATATTCTTAATTTCTTATCATTAGTACACATTAAAATGGTAATTAATAGAACCTAATCAATTTGTCATTACTATTAAGTTCTTATATTTAGGCCATTATAAACTTGTCATTACTAGTACACATTTAGCATTAATAGTTACTTGTCATTATTAGTATGTTCTAAAGTTGTCATTGTAAGTATATCCTAAACTTGTTATTATTTAGTACTCATTAAAGTTTTTAATAATACATTCTAAACTTCTCATTGTTTGTATTTTCTATCATTAATGGTATTTTTTTTATCATTAATGGTACTTTAAAAAAACTTGTCATTAGCAGTAATTTCTAAACTAGTCGTTATTAGAAAAAGTTAAAATTATCATTATTAGTACCTTCTAAACCTGTCATTATTAGAATATTCTAAACTTGTCATTATATCCTAAACTTCTCTTTGTTAGTAATATACTAACAAAGAGAAGTTTAGGATATAATGACAAGTTTAGAATATTCTAATAATGACAGGTTTAGAAGGTACTAATAATGATAATTTTATACTAATTTTGTCGTTATTAGTATATTTCTGTTATCATTAATAGTACCTTCTAAACTTATCATTATTAGAATATGCTAAACATGTCATTTTTTGTATATTCTAACCGTGTCATTATTAGTATTTTCTAAACTTATTTTAGTATAAAATGAACATGTCATTATTAGTATATTATAAATTTTCATTATTAGTATGTACTAAACTTAACATTATTGGTTTATTCTAAAGTTGGAATTATGAGTATACATTAAAGTTATTATCAATATATCTTTATTACTATATTTTAAAAATGTAATGATCAGTATATTCTAAACTTTTCATTATAGGAATATTTTAAATTTGACAAGTTTATAATATACTAACAATGCAAGTTTTAGTATATTCCTAACTTGTTATTATAAGTATATTCCAAACTTGTCTTTATTAGAATATTCTAAACTCTTTATCCTAAATATGCCATTGTTTAGTATATTCTGAATTGGTCATTATTAATTTATTGCAATTTTATCATTTTTGTATATTTTAAACGTCATTATTAGTGTTCTAAAATTATCATTATTAGTATATTTTAAACTTTAATTTCATTTCTAAATTTGTCAATAATAGTATATTCTTAATTTCTTATCATTAGTACACATTAAAATGGTAATTAATAGAACCTAATAAATTTGTCATTACTATTAAGTTCTTATATTTAGGCCATTATAAACTTGTCATTACTAGTACACATTTAGCATTAATAGTTACTTGTCATTATTAGTATATTCTAAAGTTGTCATTGTAAGTATATCCTAAACTTGTTATTATTAGTACTCATTAAAGTTTTCAATAATACATTCTAAACTTCTCATTGTTTGTATTTTCTATCATTAATGGTATTTGTTATCATTAATCGTACTTTAAAAAACTTGTCATTAGCAGTAATTTCTCAACTAGTCGTTATTAGTAAAAGTTAAAATTATCATTATTAGTACCTTCTAAACCTGTCATTATTAGAATATTCTAAACTTGTCATTATATCTTTGTTAGTATATTCTAATTTTGTCGTTATTAGTATATTTCTGTTATCATTAATAGTACCTTCTAAACTTATCATTATTAGAATATGCTAAACATGTCATTTTTTGTATATTCTAACCGTGTCATTATTAGTATTTTCTAAACTTTATTTAGTATAATATGAACATGTCATTATTAGTATATTATAAATTTTCATTATTAGTATGTACTAAACTTAACATTATTGGTTTATTCTAAAGTTGGAATTATGAGTATACATTAAAGTAATTATTAATATATCTTCTATACCTATCATTATTAGTATATTTCAAAAATGTAATGATCAGTATATTCTAAACTTTTCATTATAGGCATATTTTAAATTTGACAAGTTTATAATATATAACAATGCAAGTTTAGAATATGCTAATGCATATTCTAAACTTGCATTGTTAGTATATTATAAACTTGTCTTTATTAGTGTGTATTCATTATTAGTACAAATTGAAGTTATCTTTAATAGTATACTCTAAACTTGCCATTATTAGTATATTCTAAGCTTGTTATTAGTTGTATATTCTAAGCTTGTTATTTTAGTATATTCTAACCGTGTAATTATTTGTATTTTCTAAATTTTCGTTATTAGTATGTTCTAGACTTTGCATTATTGGAATATTCTAAACATATTAAAGTTATATTTGATATATCTTCTAAACTTGTCATTATTAGTTTATTTCATATATGTAATTGTTAGCATATTCTAAACTTGTCTTCTTAGTATATGCTAACTGTGTCATTATTACTATATCTCTGAACTTGTTACATGTCATCATCACTATATTCTAAATTTTCATTATTAGTGTGTTCTAAATTTAACATTATTGGTATATCCTATAAACATTATAATAACCATTAATATATCTTTTAATTATTTGTATATTTTAAACACACACACACACACACACACACACACACACACACACACACACACACACACACACACACACACACACACACACACACACACACACACACACACACACACACACACACACACACACACACACACACACACAATGACATTGTATGTGTGTGTGCGTGTGTGTCTGTATGTGTGTTTATGTGTGTGTTTGTGTGTGTGTGTGTGTGTGTGTGTGTTTGTGTGTGTGTCATTATTAATATATTTAAAAAAAATGTCATTAGTAGTATATTCTAAACTTGTCAATATCAATATATTCTAAATTTGTAATTATTAGTGTTTTCTAAACTTGTCATTATTAGTATATTCTAAAGTTGTCCTTATTACTATAGTCTAAACTTGTCATTTTAGTTGATTATTAGTCATTATTAGTATATTCTAAAATCGTATTTCTATATTCTCAACTTGTCATAATTAGTATATATGTTTCATAGAATTAGCATTAAAAATACCTTCTAAATTTGTCATTTTTAGTATATCTTAAACTTTCATTATTAGTATATGCTAAACTTGTCATTCAAAATTGGCAAAATAGTATATTCTAAATTTGTCATTATTACTTTATTCGAAAAATTTCATTATTAATATATTGTAAATATGTCATTGTTAGCACTCATTCAAGTTATCATTAGTTGTACATTATAAAATTGTCATTATAAGTATATTACGAACTTGTCATTACTAACACACATTAATAAAACTTGTCATTATTAGCACACATTAAAGTTTTCATTAATGGTGCCTTCTAAGCTTGGCATCATTAGCACATTAAATTTACCTTCTATACTTCTCATTATAAGTATATTCTAAACTTGTCACAGTACACATTAATAGTACCCATTAGTGCCTTCTAAACTTGTCGTTATTAGTGCACATTAAAGTTATCATTAGTACCTTCTAAACTTGTCATTATAAAGTTATCATTAATAGTGTCTTCTAAACATGATATTTTAAGTATATTCTAAACTTGTCATTATTAGGAAAAATGAGGTTATCATAATAGTGGCTTCTAATGTTGTCATTACTAGTATCTTCGAAACTTTTTATAATTACTACATATCCAATTTGTCATTAATACTACCTTAAAAACTTGTCAATTATAGTGCCTTTAACTTATTATTAATACAAGTTAAAAATATCCTTAATAGTACCTTCTAAACTTGACATTATTGGTATTTCATTAATGGTGCCTTCTAAGCTTGGCATCATTAGCACATTAAATTTACCTTCTATACTTCTCATTATAAGTATATTCTAAACTTGTCACAGTACACATTAATAGTACCCATTAGTGCCTTCTAAACTTGTCGTTATTAGTGCACATTAAAGTTATCATTAGTACCTTCTAAACTTGTCATTATAAAGTTATCATTAATAGTGTCTTCTAAACATGATATTTTAAGTATATTCTAAACTTGTCATTATTAGGAAAAATGAGGTTATCATAATAGTGGCTTCTAATGTTGTCATTACTAGTATCTTCGAAACTTTTTATAATTACTACATATCCAATTTGTCATTAATACTACCTTAAAAACTTGTCAATTATAGTGCCTTTAACTTATTATTAATACAAGTTAAAAATATCCTTAATAGTACCTTCTAAACTTGACATTATTGGTATTTTCTAAACTTGTCATTATTAATACAGTTTGTAGTTGTCATTATAGCTATCAGTACCTTCTAAAGTTAGTACAAATTAACTTAGTACATAATAACTTGTAATTATTAGTACATTTTTGAGTTATCGTTAATATTTCCTTCTAGACTTTTTATTATTACTACACATTAAATTTATCAATAATTACAGATTCTAAACTTGTTATTACTTGTTTAAAGTTGTCTTTTTAGTATACATGAAAGTTATTATTAGTACCTTGTCATTATTTGTACCTTGTAAACTTCTCATTATAAGTACACATTAAAGTTATTACTACCATGAAAACCTGTCATTGTTTGTACACATTAAAGTTATCATTTAGTTTTAGACTTGCCATGTTATCATATAACTTATCATGTAGCTTTAGACTTGCCATAAATTAGTACACATTTAGAGTATGCATTAATAGTACCTTCTAAATTTGGTAATTTTAGTATATTCTAAACTTGTCATTATTAGTACACATTGAAGTTATCACATATAGTTTTTTCTAAACTTATCATTACAAGTACCCTCTAAATTTGTAATTATTAGTACCCATTAATGTTCTCATAAATATTACCTTCTCAAATTGTCATTATCAGTACCTTTTAAGCTGTTCTTATTGATACATATTAACTTTTCATTATCAGTACTTATTAAAGTTGTCATTAAAAGTACCTTGTAAACTTGTCATTATTAGTATATTCTAAACTTGTCAGTTTTAATATTAAACACATTAAATATATATATAATAGAACATTCTAAATTTTTCATTATGAGTACCTTCTAAACTTCACATTACACTGGTATACAGAAGAAAAAAATTCTGGCATGGAATGTTAGAACAGTTTTAGACTAATTTGAGGATGTTGAATTCAAATCTGATCGCAGATTTTCTCTATCACATCACGTTTTTGCGCTATTGGTATATACCTTATTTTCATGAATTTCAAGAAAAAAATATCTTTCTCTTTAGTAGTGAAGCAAAAAGGCTTATTTTCATAAATTTACTTTTCATTTAGTCTCCCAATAAACTGTAGAAAATCTACGTTTTCTTTGAACATGCATAATATTCTCAAGACTGCAAGAAAATCGAATGTAGGTATTATTAATGATAACTTTAATTTGCACTAATAATGACAAGTTTAGAAAATACTAATAATGATAAGTTTAGAAGGTACTATAAATGATAGTTTTAATGTGTACCTAAAATGAGTACTTGGGAATAATCTACTAATGACAAGTTTAGAACGTTTTATTAATGATAACTTTAACGTGTAGTAATGAAGTTTAGAATATACTAATAATGAGAAGTTTAGAATGTACTAATAATGACAAGTTTAGGAGGTAATATTAATGATGACTTTAATGTCTACTAATGATGACAGTTAGGATGTACTAATAATGAAAAATACATATTTTTACTAATATTGAGAAGTTTAGAAGCTAGTATTAATGTGTAGCAATAATAAAAAGTTTAAAATATACCAATAATGACAAGTTTATAAGGTACTAATAATGACATGTTCACCTTAAAGATTTTATTTATAGTATATTCTAAACTTGTATATTAGTATAATCTGAATATACTAATAACGGCGTTTAGAATATGCTATTAATAAAAACTTTAAGGTGAACTATATTTGGGAAATGTTGATAATAACTATAATATCCACTGATAATGACAAGTTTAAAATATACTAATAACGAAAAGTTTAGAATATACTGATAAAGAAAAGTTTGTGTACTAATGATAAACTCTAATGTGTACTAATGATAATTAAATTTAAAATATAGTAGTAATGACAAATTAAAAAAATGATAATGACAAGTTTAGAATATATCAATCATGAAAAGTGTAAATTATTCTTATAAAGAAACCTTTAGAATATACAGTTTTTTAATATACTACTATTGAATGTGTTGTAATGATAACTTTAATGCATTGACTATTAATTATAACTTAAATGGGTATTAGCAATGACAAGTTTAGAATGTACTCATAATGAAAACTTTAGAAGGTCCTTTAGAAGATCCTATTAATAATAATCTAAATGTGTACTTGATAACGGCAAGTTTCTACCAATGCTAACTTTAATGTGTTCTAATAATGGCAAGTTTGAAATTACTATTAATTATAACTTTAATGTGTACAAATATTAATGACAAATACTATATAGCAATGATACATTTAGAATGAGAAATTTAAATATACTTATGGCATTATAATGACATGCTAATAATGGAAATTTAGAATATACTAATAATGACACATTTAGAATACACTAAAATAACTAGTTTAGAATATTCTAATAATGAGAAGATTAGAATATACTAATAATGACACGGTTGGAATATACTAATAATGCCAAGTTTAGAATATACTAATAATGACTAGTTTAGAAGGTACTATTAATGATAGATTCAATGTTACTAATAATAACAATAAAATAATAATGATACATTAATAATGACAAATTTGGAAGGTACAATTAATGATAACTTTAATGTGTACTAATAATGACAAATTTACAATAATCTAATAATGACAAGTTAGTAGGTACTATTAATGATAATTCTCATATGTACTAATAATGGCACGTTCATTATACTAATAATGATATGTTTAGAATATACTAATCATGAGAACTTTTGAATATACTTATAATGACATGATTAGAAGGTACTATTAATGTGTTCTATCAAATACACGTTAATATACGAGTTTAAAAAACTATAATAATGACAAATACTATATGATAATGACAAATTTAGAATATACTAATAATGAGAAACTATACTTTTAATGGCATTATAATTACAAGTTTAAAATATACTAATAATGACAAGTTTAGAAGATATATTAATGATAACTTTAATGTGTACTAATAATTACAAGTTTATGATATACCAATAATGGTATTAATGAAAATTTAGAATATACTATAGATGACACGTTTAGAATAATGATAATTTGAATGTATTCTATTAATTACAATGGTAACTTTAATGTGTACTAATAATGAAAATTTACAATTTATTAATAGTGACAACACACCACAGTCGGACTGAAGAAAGAGTGTAAGGAAATCAATTTCGATTGCTAACTGCAACCCTCTTCAGTAGTACAAAGAGTAAGGCGCATGCTACCTTAAAAAGCAACCTCATAGAAAAGAAAGAGAAATTGGAAAAGAAAAAATGTCACTACCCCTACCTTATCTGAAGTCGGGTCAAGGGGAGTTTTAGATAATTAGTTTTGGGAAAAACAATCCCGATAATAATCTGATATTCATACTGGGCAAATATTCCACCGTTTTCCTTCTGAACTATTAATGAAAAGTTGAGAAGGTACTATTAATGATAAATTTAATGTGTAAATTTCAAAATATGCTAATAACGATAAGCTCAGAAGGTGCTATTAATGATAATTTTAATGTTGAATAATGACAAGTTTAGAATGTACGACAAATGACAAACTTTAGACAAGCTTATAACGACAACTTTAGCATATAGTAATAAAGAGAAGTTTACAATAACCTAACAATGACAAGTTTAGAATGTACTATTAATAATAACAAGTCTAGATTGATAAGTTTAGAATATACTACTAATAATTTTTTTTTAGAATATTGTAATATTAACAAGTTTATAAAGTATTATTAGTGATAACTTAAAATTGCACAAATAATGACAAGTTTAGAAAATGGTAATAATGACAAGTTTAGAAGGTACTATTAATGATAATTATAACTAAAATAATTACTTTGGAATAATCTAATAATGACAAGTTTAGAACGTATTATTAATGATAAGTTTAATGTGTATTAATAAAGAGAAGTTTAGAATATAATAATAATGGGAAATTTAGAATATACTAATAATGAGAAGTTTAGAATATATAGATTTAGAAGGTACTATTAATGTCTACTAATGATGAAAATAATCACAAGTTGAAAAGGAACTATTAGTCATGACTTTATTTTGTACTAATAAAGGAAAGTTTACATATACTAATAATAACAAGTTTAGAAGGTACTAATAATAACTATTAGTAGGCTAATATCCTAAACTTCATATTGTTAGTATATTCTAAACTTGTCATTATTAGCTTCTTACCTTACTTCTTCTGTCATTATTAGCGCATATTAGTTATCATTAATAGTTCTTTCTAAACATTAAAGTATTCTAAACTTATCATTTTTGTATACTCTAACCATGCCATTGTTAGTATATTCTAAACTTGTTATTTTAGTATATTATGAACGTGTCATTGCAATTATGAGTATATATCAAAATTATTATTTATATATCTTCTAAACATGTCATTATTAGTTTATTTTAAAGATGTAACTATTAGTATATTCTAAACTTTAATTGTATGTATATTTCACATATCTTATTATTAGCATATTCTAAACTTGCATTAAAGTTATCATTATTAATGTAATCTTGTCATTATTAGTATATTCTAAACTTTTTATTATTTGTATTTTCTAAATTTGTTATTTTTAGTATATTCTAACCGTGTCATTATTGTAATTGTTAGTATTTTCTAAATTTTCATTATTAGTATGTTCTAAAATCAACATTATTAGAATATTATAAGCTTGCAATCATTAGTACACATTAAAGTTGTCATTATTAGTGTATTTTATACGTGTAATTATTAGTATATAACTTAATTTCTAATATATTCTAACCGTGTCATTATTAGTATATTCTGAACTTGTTACTTTAATAAACGTGTCTATTATATTCTAAATTTTCATTATTAGGGTGTTCTTACTAAACATTATTGATATATTCTAATTAAATTATTATTAATATATCTTCTAAATTTGTTATTATTAGTATATTCGAAACTTGTCATTATAAGTCTATTCTAAATTTCTCATTATTAGTATATTCTAAACTTGTCATTATTAGTATATTCTAAATATATCTTTATTGGTATATTCTAAACTTGTCATTACTAGTACACATTGAGGTTAACATTAATAGCATTCTCTAAACTTGTCATTACTAGAGTATTCTAAACTTGTCATTAGTAGTATATTTTAAACTTTTCAATATTAGTACAAATTAAAGTTATTATTCGATACTTTTCAATACTAGAATTTTCTAAACTTGTTATTATTAGTACCTTCTGAACTTGTCATTATTAGTATATTTTAAACTTCCTTATACAAATAGACATTAAAGTAAACTTGTCATTATTATAATTTGTATATTCTAAACATCAATATTATTGTATTCTAAATTTGCCATGTAAAATTGTCATTATTATTATGTTCTAAACTTGTCTTTATTAGTATATTCTAAACTTTTCATTATTTGTATACTAAACTTGTCAATATTCTAAACTTCCTTATACAAGTAGACATTACATTATTACAATATTTCAAACTTGTCATTATTAGTATACCCTAAAGTTGATCTTATTTGTATATTCTAATCTTATTATTATGTGTATATTCTAAACTTATCATCATTATTATTATCCTCTAAATTTGTCATATTAGTATATTCTAAACTTGACTTGATTAGTACACATTAAAATTGTTATAAATAGTACCTTCGAAACCTGTCATTATTCAAACACATTAATACTATCATTAATGGTGCCTTCTAAATTTGATATTATTATAATCCTCTAAACTTGTTTTAACTAGTACATTTTGAAGCACTATTAATGATATCTTTGATGGGTACTAATAATGAATTTTTTTAGAATATTCCGATAATGACAAGTTTAGAAGATACTACTAATAATGATGAATTTTGAAGGTACTATTAATGTTTTTATTAGTATATTCTAAACTTATCATTAGTTTAGAATGTTTAGAATATACTAGTTTTAATTATGATAATAAAGACAACTTTAACATGATATTGCCAACTTTAGAATATACTAATAAAGATAAGTTTAGAACGTCCTATTAATGATGAATTTTAGACCATACTAATGATGACATGTTTAGAATATACTGATGAAGACATGTTTAGAATATACATGTTTAGAATATACTGAAATTTAGATAGTACTATTAATGATAACTTTAATGTGTACTAATAATGAAAAGTATAAAACATTCTAATGATGACAAGTTTAAAAAGGTTAATGTATACTTATAATGAGAAGTTTAGAACATTCTAATAATGATAGGTTTAGAAGATTCTATTTACTATACTATACTATTTAAAAGGTAATGATAAGTTTAGAAGGTACTATTAATTACTTTAATTTTTACTAATGATAAGTTGAGAACATACTAATAATGCCAAGTAGGAATGTACAAGATTAGAAAGTACTTTTAATGATAAGTTAACTAATAATTACGAGTTTTGAATATACTATTAATGACATGTTTAGAATATACTAGTTTAAATTCTGATAATGACAAAGTTAGAATAATGGCAACTTTAGCATATTGCCAGGCTTAGAATATACTAACGATAACGTCCTATTAATGATAAATTTCATATGATATATTATAACAAGTTTTGAACATACTAATAATGAAAAGTTTAGATACATCTATGAAGGTATATTTAGAATATACCAATATTGACATGTTTATAATATACGTATAATGAGAAGTCTAGAAAGTACTATTAATGATAATTTTAATGTGTACTAATAATGGTATAGAACACTAATGGTGACAGGTTTAAAAGGTGCTATTAATGATATCTTTGATGTGTTCTAATAATGAAAAAATTAGAAGATACTATTAATGTTAACTAATATTGACGAGTTTAGAATATACTAAGAATTATTAGAATATACTAATAATGGCATATTTAGAATATACTAATGATAATAAGTTTAGAAGGTAATATTTGTGATAACCTCAAAGTTTACTAATAATAACAAATTTAGAATATACTAATAGTAAGAAGTGTGCGATTAATGATAAATTTTATTTGCACAAATAATGACAAATTTAGAATGTGGTAATAATCGGTATTTTTAATGACTTTATTGTGTTGTCAAGATTAGAATATAATAGTAATAATAATTTTAATGTATATTGATATTGACAATATTAAAATATTCTCTTAGCAATATCTTCATCATGTACGATTAATGCAAGTTTAGAATAATGACATTATGACAAGTTTAATGTGTCATAATGTCATATTCAAAAGGTACAATTAATTGAAACTTTAATGTGTACTAATAATGAAAAGGTTTTTGAATAGTGACTAACAACAACAGGTTTAGAATATACTGATAATGATTACTAATTAATGTTTGAATTAATACTAATAATGACAAGTTGAAAAGGAATTATCAATGATAACTTTAATATGTTCTAGTAATGATAAGTTTAAAATATACGATGAATGACACTTCTTAGGTACAACTAATAAAAAAATTAATGTGTACTAATAATGACAAGTTAAGATTATGGTATTAACGAGTGCTATTAATGATCAGAAGATTCTTTTAATAATAACTTAAATATGTAGTAAGACTGACAACTATAGAATATACAAGTTTATACAAGTTTGGAAGCTACTTATAATGTGTACTGATTATGAAAGTTGAGTTATGGGTAAGTTATGGGTAAGTTTGTAATATACTAACAATGACAAGTTTAGAAAGTACTGTTAAGGGTAAGTTTAATGCATATGGAACATGCTAATAATAAGTTTACAAGATACTGTTGATGATAACTAATACTAATAATGATAATCATAGAACATACAGATTAAGATTAAGATCAGATTAAGATCAGATTAAGGACACTATTAATGATAACTTTTATTGTACTGTTAATGACAAGTTTAAAATATACTAATAATGAAATTTAAAGAATATTCTATTAATGATAACTTTAAAGTGTGCCAATAGTGACAAGCTTAGAATATGAAAGATAATTATATGTTTAGAAAGTATTATTAATGTTACTCTAATATGTACTCAGTTTAGAAAGTACTAATAAAGACAAGTTTAGAAAGTACTAATAAAGACAAGTTTAGAAGGTACTATTAATGATAGCTTTAAAATGCACTAATAATGGCAATTGTAGAGGATACTGATAATAACAAATATTATGAAAGTTGAGGATATACTATTATGGGTAAGTTTATAATATACTAACAATGACAAGTTTAGAAAGTTTAATGTATAGTAATGATGATACGTTAAGAATATACTTATAATGACGAGTTTAGAGCATACTAATAATGGCAAGTTTACAAGATACTGTTAATGATAACTAATACTAATAGTGATAATTATAGAACACACTAATAATGATCAGAATAAAGATACTATTAATGATAACTGTAATTGTACTATTAATCACAAGTTTAGAATATACTAATAATGAAATTTTAGAATATTCTATTAATGATAACTTTAAAGTGTACTAATAGTGAAAAGCTTAGTATATGAAAGATAATTACGTTTAGAAAGCACTATTAATGATAACTCATAATCACACTGTTTAGAATATACTAATAAGGACAAGCTTAGAAGGTACTATTAATGACTTTAATATGCACTAACAATGGCAATTATGGACGATACTGATAATTACAAATATTAGAAGGTAATATCAATGATAACTGTAATGTGTACTAATAATGACAAAGTTAGAATATACGAATAATGACAACTTTGGAAAGTGCTACCAATCATGTTTAGAATATAATAATGACAAGTATCATATCATTGTATATTCTAAACCTGTGATTATTAGTATATATTAAAATTTTGTCATTATTAGGACTCA
>NC_134802.1:8545118-8580118 GCF_046742065.1 Oratosquilla oratoria | reverse complement strand
AATGATAACGTTAATGTGTAATGACACGTTTGAATTATATTAATAATGCAAAGTTTAGAAAATACTAATATTATCAATGATTTGTTTTGAATAAACCAACAATGTCATGTTAAGAAGACATACTTTAACATGTACTAATACTCACAAGTTTAGAATATAGCAATAATGACAAGTTTAGAAAAATGATAAACTTTGGAATATATTAGTTTTGCCAAGTTTAGAATATACCAATAATGATAAGTATACGAGGTCCTAATAGTTTTAACATGTACTAATAATGAAAAGTTTAGAAGGTATTTCTAATGATAACTAATAATGACAAGTTAAGAATATACTGATAATGACAATTTTAGAATATACTATTAATGATTAATTTAATGTGTACTAATATGGCAAGTTTATACTATACTAATGATGTCAAGTTAAGAAGGTAATATTGATAATAACGTTAATGTGTACTGATAATGACAAGTTTAGAATATACTAATAATGATGTTTAGAAGGTACTGTTAATGTGTACTAATTAATACAAGTTTAGGAGATACTACTACTAATAGTTTTAATATGTATCAATAACGACAAGTTTATAATATAAAAATAAAGAAAAGTTTAGAATACACTAATACTGACAAGTGGAAGGTGTTATGATTGATAAGTTTAATGTGTACTAATAATGAAATTTTTATAATATACCAACATTAAGGAATCAAGAAGGTGCTATTAGCTATAACTTTAAGGTGTCCTAATAATGACAAAAATAGAATATACTAATAACAACATGTATAGAAGAAATGCACTAATAACCACAGGTTTAGAATGTATATACAATTAAAAGTTTAGAATCTGCTAAGATAATTTTGATGTGTAGAAATAATGACAAGTGTGGAATATACTAATAATGACAAGTTTAGAAGGTTCTAGTAATGATAACTTTATTTTGTACTAATAATGACAAGTTTAGCATATAAGTTTACAAGGTACTATGAATGATATTGATTAAGTTTAGAAATTACTAATAATGACAACTTTAGAAGGTAATATATATCATAACTTTAATTTGTACTAATAATGACCAGAACGTGCTAATGACAAATTTAGAATGTACTATAAATGAAAACTTTAATGTCTTCTTATAATTGTTTGAAAAATACTAATATTGAAAAGTTTGAGGCACTGTTAATAATAACTTTTATATGTACCAATAATCACAAGTTTATAATTTTGTAATAATGACAAGTTTTGGAGGATATATTAATGATAACGTTAATGTGTAGTAATAATGAAACGTTTGAATCATATAGATAATGCAAAGTTCTGGTAATAGCAAAATCAGAAGTTACTATTAATGATAAATATGATACGTACTAATAATGATTAGTTTTGAATAACCTAACAATATCATGATTAGAAGACATTACTAATGGTAGCTTTAACATGTATTAATACTCACATGTTTAGAATATACCAATAATGACAAGTTTAGAATAATGATAAACTTGAGAAATGATATACTTGAGATATCTGCTATATACAGGTTTAGAATTAAGAGTTTAGAATCTACTAAGAATGACAGGTTTAGAAGATACTCTTCAAGATAATTTTTATGTGTAGAAATAATGAAAAGTGTGGTTATACTTTATTTTGTACTAATAATGACAAGTTTAGCATATAAGTTTACAAGGTACTATTAATGATAACTTTAATGTGTATTAATAAATACAAGTTTCGAACATATTAAGTTTAGAAATTACTAATAATGACAACTTTAGAAGGTAATATATATCATAACTTTAATTTGTACTAATAATGACCAGAACGTACTAATGACAAATTTAGAATGTACTATAAATGAAAACTTTGATGTCTTCTAATAATTAATGTTTGAAAAATACTAATATTGAAAAGTTTAAAGGCACTGTTAATGATAACTTTAATATGTACCAATAATCACAAGTTTACAATTTTGTAATAATGACAAGTTTTGGAGGTTATATTAATGATAACGTTAATGTGTAGTAATAATGACACGTTTGAATCATATTAATAATGCAAAGTTTAGAAAATTCTTGTAATAGCAAAATCAGAAGTTGCTATTAATGATAAATATAATACGTACTAATAATGATTAGTTTTGAATAACCTAACAATATCATGTTTAGAAGACACTACTAATGGTAACTTTAACATGTATTAATACTCACAAGTTTAGAATATACCAATAATGACAAATTTAGAATAATGATAAACTTTGGAATATATTAGTAATATCAAAATCAGAAGTTGCTATTAATGATCAATATAAATATAATACGTACTAATAATGATTAGTTTTGAATAGCCTAACAATATTATGTTTAGAAGAAACTACTAATGGTAACTTTAATACTCAGAAGTCTAGAATGTACCAATAATGACAAGTTTAGAATAATGATAATCTTTGGAATATGTTAGTATTGCAAGGTCCTAATAATGATAACTCTAATGAGTACGAAGAATGAAAATTTTGGAATACCCAAGAAGATAATGTTTAGTATATAATAATACTGATATGTTTCGAACAACGACAACATTAGAAAGTATTAATTTGTATTAATAATGACAAGTGTATAATATACTACTGATGACAAATTTAGAACATGCTTATAATGTCAGGTTTAGTATTCTCTAAACCTCACGTTGTTAATATATTTCAAACGTGTCATTATTACTACACAATAACATTATCATTAATGTAGCCTTCTATGCATGTCATTATTAAAATATTGTAAACCTGTGATTATTAGTACACATTAAAGTTATAATCAATAGTGCCTTTAAAATTGTCATTATAATTTTGTCATTGTTCGGATATTCAACTTATTCTAAAATTATCATTATTAGTATATTCTAAAATCATTATTATATTCTAAACTTGTGATTATTGATGCACCTTAAACTTGTTTAATCATTAAACATTGTAAACTTATATGCTAAACATGTCATTATTAGTACAAAATAAAGTTATCATTAATAGAACCTTCTAAACTTATCCCTATTAGTATAATCCACGATTGTCACTATTTCTACACATTAAAGTTATCCTTAACAGTATCTTCTAAACTTGTCAATCTTGTCAATATTTAACACTTGACATTATTAGTACCCATTAAAGCTTGTCAGTTTTATGTTCTAAACCCTCATTATTAGTGCACATTAGCTATCACTAAAAAATACTTTTTAAGTGGTCATTGTTCGTAAATTCGAAAAATAATTATTAGTAAATACTAAACATATCTTCTTCGGTATTCTAAACCTTATTAGTATACATGAAAGTTATCATTACTAGGACCTTGTGTCCTTATCATTATTAGTATATTCTTAACTTGGTAATAATAATATATTCCGAGTTTATCATTATTCTAAACTTGTCATTGTTAGCATATTCTATACTTTTGAGTATGGCACGTAATAATATTGAAGTTATTAGTACGCATTATAGTTATAATTAATAGCAATTTCTACTATGCTATTGTTAGTATTTTCTAAACCTTGCATTAATAGTATATTTTAAACGTGTCATTATTACTACACATTAACGTTATCCTTAATGTAACCTTCTAAAAATGTCATTACTAATAATATTCTAATTATGAAAAGTTGACAAGGTATTATTAATGATAATTTTAACGTGTTTAGAATATGCTAATAATGACAAGTTTAGAAGGTACTATTGCATGATAACTTTAATGTGCACTAATAATGACAAATTTAGAATATGCTAGTAATGACAATTTTGTAATATTACGGTTCGATTTAATATGTGCTAATGTGGTAATCATGACAAGTTTAGAATACAAAAGATAAGTTCAGAAGGTACCTTAATGACAACTTTTAGAAAGTACTATTAATGATTACTTGAATGTGTACCAATATAAACAAAGTACCTAATAAGGGTAAGTTTAGAAGGTACTATAATTAATAACGTTAACTTGTACCAATGTCTACTAATAGTGATAAGTTTAGTATATACTATTAATGTGAAGTTTAGAATATACTTATAATGACAAGTTTCGAAATACTATTAGAGATAAATCTATGTGAAATGATAATGAAAAGTTTAGAATATAACAAGTTTACATGTTAATAATGCCTAGTTTAGAAGGTGCTATTTAGGATAATTCTAATGTCTACTAATAGTGGTAAGTTTAGTATATACTATTAATGTGAAGTTTAGAATATACAAGTTTCGAAATACTATTAGAGATAAACCTATGTGAAATGATAATGAAAAGTTTAGAATATAACAAGTTTACATGTTAATGAAAAATTTATTTATAACAAAATGGAAAATTTACAAAAAAACGTATAGTGTTTAACAGGTACTATTAATAAAATATTTAATGTGTACTAATAATTACTTAAATGAGTACTAATAGTGAAAAGTTTACAAAATACTAGTAATGACATGTTTAGAATATACTTTAATGATAGAATATACTAAGAATAACAAATGTATAGGCTATCAATTATATCTTTAATGTGTTCTGAAAATGAAAAGTTACAATTTTAGAATGTACTTTTAACCATAACTTTAATGTGTACTAGTAATGACAGGTTAAAGGTACTATTAATAGTAACTTTAAAGTGAACTAATAATGACATATTTAGAGTATACTAATACTAAGTTTAGGATATACAAATAAAGGACGGGTAGGTACTATTAATTATAATTTTATAAGGAACTATTAATGATAACCTTACAGTTAATAATGACAAGTTAATAATGACAAGTTTAGAATATACTAGTTATGACAAATTTAGAAAGTACTATTAATGATAAATTTAGAGTGTACTAATACTGTAAAGTTTATAATATACAAATAATAAAAAGTTAAGAATAAAAAATAATGACAAGTTTAGAAGAAAATAATATTGACATGTTAATATAGCAATAATGATCATTTTAAAAGATCCTATTCAATTATATCTTTAATGGCACGTAATAATAAGAAGTTTAGAAGGTACTGTTAAGTTTAGAATATACTAATAATAACAAGTTGAGATGTTACTATAATTGTTAACTATAATATGTGCTAATAATGAATTTAGAATATACTAATAATAATAAGTTTAGAAGGTACTAATAACGTTAATATGAACTAATAATGACAAGTTTAGAATATACAAACAAAGAAAATAATAAACGAAGAAAATAATGGCACGTAATAACAAGAAGTTTAGAAGGTACTGTTAAGTTTAGAATATACTAATAATAAGTTGAGATGTTACTATAATTGTTAACTATAATATGTGCTAATAATGAATTTAGAATATACTAATAATAATAATTTTAAAAGGTACTAATAACGTTAATATGAACTAATGACAAGTTTAGAATAGACAAAGAAAATTCAGTAGTGATAATGAAAAAAAATAGAATATACTAATAATGACAAGTTTAGAATATAACAATAAAAACAAGATTAGAAGGTATTTTAAAGATAACATTAATGCGTACTAATAATGAGAATTTTAGAATATACTATTAATGAAGAGTGTGAACATACAATTAATATCTTTATTGTGTACTAATAATGACTAATATAGAATATACTTATAACGACAGGTTGAAAAGGAACTGTTAGTGATAACTTTAATGTGTACTAATAAAACAAGTTTAGAATGTTTTAGCAGTGACAAATTTTTATTGATAATGATAACTTGTGTTGATTAGTGTAGAAGTTACTATTAACGACTAATTTTAATTAAAAATAAGTTTAGGTTTAGAAAATACTAATATAAACAAGATTAATAGGTACTCTTAATGATAGATTTAATGTGTACTATTAGTACACATTAAATCTATCATTAACAGTACCTACTAATCTTGGAATATAGTAATAATGAAAAGATTAGATGAAATTATTAATGATAAGTTTACTAATAATGACGAGTTTTGAAGATACTAATAACGACATCTTTAGAATATACTACTTTAAACTATAATAATAATGACAACTTTAACATATATTGCCAAGTTTAGAATATACTAATAATGATATATTTAATATAAACTATTAATGGCAAGTTTTGAACATACTAATAATGACAAGTTTAGAATATTCCAATGTAGACATGTTTAGAATATACGTATAATGAGAAATTTGGAAAGTACTATTAATGATAACTTTAATGTGTACTTTAATGTGTACTTTAATGTGACACGTTTAGAATATTCCGATAATGATAACTAATAATGACGAGTTTAGAATACACTAAAAATTACAAATCTAAAGGGTACTGTTAGTGATAAGTATCGAAGGTACTATTAATGACTTTAATTTTTACTATAGATAAGTTTAGAACATTATAATAATGTCAAGTTTAGAATGTTTAGAATATAGTACTTTAACATATACTAATATTGGAAAGTTTAGAATATACTAATAATGATAACTTTAGAACGTCCTATTAATGATAAAATTGATATGAAGTATTAATGACAAGTTTAGAATATACCAATGAAGGCATGTTTAGAATATACAGAAGTTTAGAAAGTACTATTAATGATAACTTTAAGTATAAAACATTCTAATGATTAATGTTTAAAAGGTACTATTAATGATATCTTTGCTGTGTACTTACAATGACAAGTTTACAATGACAGGTTTAGAAGACACTACAAAAATAACTAATAATGATGAGTTTAGAATATATTAATTATTACAAGTTTAAAGTTTATTAGTATATTTTAATTTAGAAGGTACTATTAATTTATTTTTATTACTAAGGATAAGTTTAGAACATACTAATAATGTCAAGTTTAGAATGTACTAATAAAAACAAGATTAGAAGGTACTTTTAATGATAAATTTAATGTGTACTAATAATGGCAAATTTGGAATATACTACTACTAATAATTAGGATATACTAATGATAAGTTTGAATTATAATGATAATGACAAGGTTAAAATAATGACAACTTTAACTAAACTTTAACTAAACTAAACTAAACTACTAACTTTAACTAAACTTTAACTAAACTTTAACTAACATTGCCAGACTTAGAATATACTAATGATAACGTCCTATTAATGATAAATTTAATATGAACTATTAATGAACTATGTTAAATATGAACAAGTTAAATATGAACTATTAATGACATACTAATAATGAGAAGTTGAAGGCACATTTAGAATATACAAATATTGACATGTGTATAATGAGAAGTCTAGAAAGTACTATTAATGATAAATTTAATGTGCACTAATAATGAAAAGTATAGAACACTCTAATGGTGACAGGTTTAAAGGGTACTATTAATGATATCTTATAATGACAGGTTTAGAACACTATAATAATGACAGATTTAGAAGATAGTATTTAGAATACTATTTAGAATGATTATTAGAATATACTAATAATGACATGTTTAGAATATACTAATGATGACAAGTTTAGAAGATAATATTTATGATAACTTCAATGTTTACTAATAATAACAAATTTGGAATATACTGATAATAAGAAGTGTGCGATTAATGATAAATTTTATTTGCACAAATAATGTCAAATTTAGAATGTGGTAATAATCGGTACTTTTGATAATTTTATTGTGTTGTAATAATGTCAAGATTAGAATATAATAGTAATAATTGATACTGACAAGATTAAGATTCTCTTAGCAATATCTTTAACGTGTACTATTAAGGAAAGTTTAGAATATACTAATAATGGCAAGTCATAATGTCATTTAAAAGGTACAATTAATTGAAACTTTAATGTGTACTAATAATGAAAAGTTTTTGAATAATGACTAATAATAACAAGTTTAGAATACACTAATAATGATTACTAATTAATGTTTGAATTATACTAATAATGACAAGTTGAAAAGGAATTATCAATGATAACTTTAATATGTTCTAGTAATGACAAGTTTAGAATATACTTTAATGTGTACTAATAATGACAAACTAAAATTATGGTATTTAATGTGTACTAATAATGACAAATTGAAATTATGGTATTAATGATAATTTTAACGAGTGCAAGT
Source organism: Oratosquilla oratoria (assembly GCF_046742065.1). Classification (NCBI taxonomy): domain Eukaryota; kingdom Metazoa; phylum Arthropoda; class Malacostraca; order Stomatopoda; family Squillidae; genus Oratosquilla; species Oratosquilla oratoria. The sequence continues at coordinate 8,572,079 of NC_134802.1, read as the reverse complement.
TTAGGATACACCAATAACGACAAAATCAGATTCTTTTAATAATAACTTAAATATGTACTAATAATGACAACTTTAGAATATACAAGTTTGAGGCTACTATTAATGATAACTTGAATGAGTGCTATTAATGACATATTTACAATATATTAATAATGAAATTTTTCGAATAAAGTAATAATGACAAATTTAGAATATACTATGAATGACAAGTTTAGCATATACTAATAATGAAAGTTTAAGATATACTAAAAATGACAAATTTAGAAGGTATTTTTAATGCTAATTTTATGAAACATATATATATATACTAATTATGACAAGTTGAGAATACGAGTTTAGAATATACTAATAATGACTAGTTTAGACAACTTTAGAATATACTAATAATAACAAGTTTAGAAAGCACTAATAATTACAAAATTAGAATATATTGATATTGACAAGTTTAGAATATACTACTAATGACAATTTTTGAAATATATTAATAATGATAAGTTTCGAATACTTTATTGACTCTGATAATGATAAGCTTAGAAGGTACTATTAATGATAATTTCAATGTTTACTAATAATGACAAGGTCAGAATAGACTAATAATGTAAAGTTTAGATAACATTAATAGTACATTCTAAACTTGTTAATATTAGAATGTTCTAAATTTGTCATCATTAGTATATTTTAAACTTGTCATTGTTAGAATGCTCTAAACTTGTCATTATTAGTATATTCTAAGTTTGTCATCATTAGCATATTGTAAAGTTGTCATTATTTGAACATTCTACACCTGTCATTATTAGTATATTTTAAATATCTCATTAATATTCACAGTACCTTCCAAATTTGTTATAATTAGTATCCTCTAAACTTGTCATTATTAAAGAAAACATTAATACTATCTTCTGCCTGTCTTTATTAATGCACATAAAATTGATCATAAGTAGTATCTATGTCAATATTAGTACACATTAAAGTTATCATTAATAGTGTCTTTTAAACTTATCATAATTAGTATATTCTAATCGTTTTCTATATGACAAGTTTAGAATATACTACTAATGACAATTTATGAAATATATTAATAATGACAAGCTTCGAATATTTTATTGACTAATAATGATAAGCTTAGAAGGTACTATTAATGATAATTTTAATGTTTACTAATAATGACAAATTCAGAATATACTAATAATGTAAAGTAGTACATTCTAAACTTGTCATTATTAGAATGTTCTAAATTTGTCATCATTAGTATACTTTAAACTTTTCATTGTTAGAAGGCTCTAAACTTGCCATTATTAGTATATTCTAAGTTTGTCATCATTAGCATATTATAAAATTGTCATTATTTGAACATGCTACACCTGTCATTATTAGTATATTCTAAATATCTCATTAATATATTCACAGTACCTTCTAAATTTGTTATAATTAGTATCCTCTAAACTTGTAATTATTAAAGAAAACATTAATACTATCTTCTGCCTTTGTCTTTATTAATGCACATAAAATTGATCATAAGTAGTATCAATGTCAATATTAGTACACATTAAAGTTATCATTAATAGTGTCTTCTCAACTTATTATAATTAGTATATTCTAATTGTTTTCTATATGTGTATATTGAAGTTATTGTTAATACTACATTCAAAGTTTTTTATTATTGTTATATTCTGAAGTGGTCATTATTAGTATATTCTAAACATATAATTATTAATTCACATTAAAGTTATCAATAATAGTACCCTCTAAACTTGTCATTTTAGTATATTCCTAACTTGTTATTATAAGTATATTCCAAACTTGTCTTTATTAGAACATTCTAAACTCTTTATCCTAAATATGCCATTGTATATTCTGAATTTGTCATTATTAATTTATTGCAATTTTATCATTTTTGTATATTTTAAACTTGTCATTATTAGTATATTCTAAAATTATCATTATTAGTATATTTTAAACTTGTCATTATCATTAAACTTTAATTTAATTTCTAAATTTGTCAATAATAGTATATTCTTAATTTCTTATCATTAGTACACATTAAAATGGTAATTAATAGAACCTAATCAATTTGTCATTACTATTAAGTTCTTATATTTAGGCCATTATAAACTTGTCATTACTAGTACACATTTAGCATTAATAGTTACTTGTCATTATTAGTATGTTCTAAAGTTGTCATTGTAAGTATATCCTAAACTTGTTATTATTAGTACTCATTAAAGTTTTTAATAATACATTCTAAACTTCTCATTGTTTGTATTTTCTATCATTAATGGTATTTTTTTTATCATTAATGGTACTTTAAAAAAACTTGTCATTAGCAGTAATTTCTAAACTAGTCGTTATTAGAAAAAGTTAAAATTATCATTATTAGTACCTTCTAAACCTGTCATTATTAGAATATTCTAAACTTGTCATTATATCCTAAACTTCTCTTTGTTAGTATATTCTAATTTTGTCGTTATTAGTATATTTCTGTTATCATTAATAGTACCTTCTAAACTTATCATTATTAGAATATGCTAAACATGTCATTTTTTGTATATTCTAACCGTGTCATTATTAGTATTTTCTAAACTTATTTTAGTATAAAATGAACATGTCATTATTAGTATATTATAAATTTTCATTATTAATATGTACTAAACTTAACATTATTGGTTTATTCTAAAGTTGGAATTATGAGTATACATTAAAGTTATTATTAATATATCTTCTAAACTTATCATTATTAGTATATTTTAAAAATGTAATGATCAGTATATTCTAAACTTTTCATTATAGGCATATTTTAAATTTGACAAGTTTATAATATACTAACAATGCAAGTTTTAGTATATTCCTAACTTGTTATTATAAGTATATTCCAAACTTGTCTTTATTAGAACATTCTAAACTCTTTATCCTAAATATGCCATTGTTTAGTATATTCTGAATTGGTCATTATTAATTTATTGCAATTTTATCATTTTTGTATATTTTAAACGTCATTATTAGTGTTCTAAAATTATCATTATTAGTATATTTTAAACTTTAATTTCATTTCTAAATTTGTCAATAATAGTATATTCTTAATTTCTTATCATTAGTACACATTAAAATGGTAATTAATAGAACCTAATAAATTTGTCATTACTATTAAGTTCTTATATTTAGGCCATTATAAACTTGTCATTACTAGTACACATTTAGCATTAATAGTTACTTGTCATTATTAGTATATTCTAAAGTTGTCATTGTAAGTATATCCTAAACTTGTTATTATTAGTACTCATTAAAGTTTTCAATAATACATTCTAAACTTCTCATTGTTTGTATTTTCTATCATTAATGGTATTTGTTATCATTAATCGTACTTTAAAAAACTTGTCATTAGCAGTAATTTCTCAACTAGTCGTTATTAGTAAAAGTTAAAATTATCATTATTAGTACCTTCTAAACCTGTCATTATTAGAATATTCTAAACTTGTCATTATATCTTTGTTAGTATATTCTAATTTTGTCGTTATTAGTATATTTCTGTTATCATTAATAGTACCTTCTAAACTTATCATTATTAGAATATGCTAAACATGTCATTTTTTGTATATTCTAACCGTGTCATTATTAGTATTTTCTAAACTTTATTTAGTATAATATGAACATGTCATTATTAGTATATTATAAATTTTCATTATTAGTATGTACTAAACTTAACATTATTGGTTTATTCTAAAGTTGGAATTATGAGTATACATTAAAGTAATTATTAATATATCTTCTATACCTATCATTATTAGTATATTTCAAAAATGTAATGATCAGTATATTCTAAACTTTTCATTATAGGCATATTTTAAATTTGACAAGTTTATAATATACTAACAATGCAAGTTTAGAATATGCTAATGCATATTCTAAACTTGCATTGTTAGTATATTATAAACTTGTCTTTATTAGTGTGTATTCATTATTAGTACAAATTGAAGTTATCTTTAATAGTATACTCTAAACTTGCCATTATTAGTATATTCTAAGCTTGTTATTAGTTGTATATTCTAAGCTTGTTATTTTAGTATATTCTAACCGTGTAATTATTTGTATTTTCTAAATTTTCGTTATTAGTATGTTCTAGACTTTGCATTATTGGAATATTCTAAACTTTTATCATTAGTACATATTAAAGTTATATTTGATATATCTTCTAAACTTGTCATTATTAGTTTATTTCATATATGTAATTGTTAGCATATTCTAAACTTGTCTTCTTAGTATATGCTAACTGTGTCATTATTACTATATCTCTGAACTTGTTACATGTCATCATCACTATATTCTAAATTTTCATTATTAGTGTGTTCTAAATTTAACATTATTGGTATATCCTATAAACATTATAATAACCATTAATATATCTTTTAATTATTTGTATATTTTAAACACACACACACACACACACACACACAAACACACACACACACACACACACACACACACACACACACACACACACACACACACACACACACAATGACATTGTATGTGTGTGTGCGTGTGTGTCTGTATGTGTGTTTATGTGTGTGTTTGTGTGTGTGTGTGTGTGTGTGTTTGTGTGTGTGTCATTATTAATATATTTAAAAAAAATGTCATTAGTAGTATATTCTAAACTTGTCAATATCAATATATTCTAAATTTGTAATTATTAGTGTTTTCTAAACTTGTCATTATTAGTATATTCTAAAGTTGTCCTTATTACTATAGTCTAAACTTGTCATTTTAGTTGATTATTAGTCATTATTAGTATATTCTAAAATCGTATTTCTATATTCTCAACTTGTCATAATTAGTATATATGTTTCATAGAATTAGCATTAAAAATACCTTCTAAATTTGTCATTTTTAGTATATCTTAAACTTTCATTATTAGTATATGCTAAACTTGTCATTCAAAATTGGCAAAATAGTATATTCTAAATTTGTCATTATTACTTTATTCGAAAAATTTCATTATTAATATATTGTAAATATGTCATTGTTAGCACTCATTCAAGTTATCATTAGTTGTACATTATAAAATTGTCATTATAAGTATATTACGAACTTGTCATTAATAAAACTTGTCATTATTAGCACACATTAAAGTTTTCATTAATGGTGCCTTCTAAGCTTGGCATCATTAGCACATTAAATTTACCTTCTATACTTCTCATTATAAGTATATTCTAAACTTGTCACAGTACACATTAATAGTACCCATTAGTGCCTTCTAAACTTGTCGTTATTAGTGCACATTAAAGTTATCATTAGTACCTTCTAAACTTGTCATTATAAAGTTATCATTAATAGTGTCTTCTAAACATGATATTTTAAGTATATTCTAAACTTGTCATTATTAGGAAAAATGAGGTTATCATAATAGTGGCTTCTAATGTTGTCATTACTAGTATCTTCGAAACTTTTTATAATTACTACATATCCAATTTGTCATTAATACTACCTTAAAAACTTGTCAATTATAGTGCCTTTAACTTATTACACTGTATAACAATGAAAACAAAAAACGGAAATGAGACTATCCTTTTCTAGTTATTTTTTGCGTAGATCACGAATATAACATCCGTTTCTTTCTGTGACCCTCCAGTTCTTCGTAAATAGCAGTGCCCGCAATGTCTATCTGAACGGTATTTTTTGTTGCTTTTACCATTTATATAATTTTTCACATAGCTATGTGTTTTTTTTCTTAACAGGATACAGAGTTAAGATGCCTAGAGAATGCAATAATTCGCCAGACAAGTTTTGTTATATATGTGGATCAGTTACATTAAGGCAATACAAGAGACAGTTGACTCAACGTGTAAAGAAACTTTATGAGCTGTACTTTGGATGTAAAGTGGGTGACCAGGACAAAAGCTGGGCACCTCACATATGTTGTGTCAGGTGTACAATCTGGAGGGAGCCAAAGGACCACTCAACAGATTGCTACTTCTGCTTAACGGATATTAAAGGTGGGTGTTCAGTGTTTATTTTTTACTGTTTTTATATATATTTTCAAGAGATGTATCAATAAAAAAGATCGAAATACATAATAAGTTGCACTTCCACTATTTTTGCACGTGATCACAACCAATAGTATCCATTTTTAGTCTGATTTTATTTTATTTTCCTGCAGGTCGCAACAGAAAAGGCAAGAAATCTATCGTGTATCCAGATCTTCAGTCTGCTATTCGCCCAGTTCTACATTCAAGTGATATTCCTGTACCACAGCCGCCCTCTGAACTACCAAGCGATGACACGAGCAACTCAGACGATTCAGAATCTCAAGATGCAACGTATACGACACAACTTGAATCTGATAAGAAACCACACCTCATCACCCAACCAGAACTCAATGATCTAGTTCGTGATCTAACACTTACTAAGCAACAGAGTGAACTCCTGGCCTCACGTTTGCAACAATGGCACCTGTTGGATGAAGAAGCTCGAATTACAGTATTTAGGAAGCGTTCTGCAAATCTACAGGATTTCTTCACTTTGGAAAACAACTTGACTTATTGTAATGATATCAGAGGCCTATTCAGTGCCCTTGAGCTGTCCTATGAACCCAATGAGTGGAGGCTATTCATAGATGGATCCCTTTACAGTATAAAAGCAGTTCTGTTGCACATTGGAAACACCATGCCTTCAGTTCCAGTTGCTTACTCAGTCATTTTAAGAGAGACATATGAGAACCTTGCTTTTATTCTAGACCGCATAAGTTACAAAGAGCATGAGTGGTTAATTTGTGCAGACTTGAAAGTAGTAGCCATACTTAATGGGCTACAAACTGGATACACCAAATAGATTGTGCTTTCTTTGCAAGTGGGACAGTAGGGCCAGATCAGAACATTATATACCCTCAGAATGGCCATCTCGGGAATCTATGACGCTTGGATGCCATAATGTAATTCATGAGCCACTAGTTAAGAAGGAGAAAATCATTTTGCCACCACTGCATATAAAACTAGGCCTAATGAAGCAATTTACCAAAGCACTGCAACATAACAAGCCATGTTTCCAGTATCTCAAAGGGATCTTCCCTAAAATTAGTGATGCCAAGATTAAAGAGGGTATATTTGTAGGCCCTCAGTTTCGCAAGCTTATAAATGATGAGGACTTTGAGGCGACAATGGATGAACCTGAGCTAGCGGCCTGGCATGCATTCAAAGATGTATGCAAAGGGCTTCTGGGAAAGCACCAAGAGTCCCAGCGAGAGCGTAAAGTGGAGAGGCTAATCAAATGCTACCAAGATCTCGGATGCAATATGTCACTGAAGATACACTTTCTTCATTCTCATCTGTCCTTCTTCCCAGTGAATGCAGCAGATGTGAGTGATGAACATGGAGAGAGGTTCCATCAAGATATAGCGTCAATGGAAAACAGGTACAAGGGAAAATGGAGCCCTGCTATGCTGGCTGACTTCTGTTGGAACCTGAAGCGTGACACGCCTGAGACGTCTTATAAAAGAAGAAGTAAATAATAGATTGTAGGTTAATACATCATATAAAGCTAACAAACATGCCGATTCATTATATATTAATTAAATAAATACAATGAAGACATTTAATCTGACTTTGGGAGCAAAATACATTTATGGAACCTTGGAAATCTCTATTAATTGCATAATTATTAAAACAGCGATTTACAAAAAATTGTGACGTGGCATGAAATTTTTGTTATCAAATTTGAATTCAGCACACTGAACTTCATAATAAAACGCACATGAGAACTATGTTTTTTTCTTAATCCTGAAATTTGTTGTACAGTGTTATTAATACAAGTTAAAAATATCCTTAATAGTACCTTCTAAACTTGACATTATTGGTATTTTCTAAACTTGTCATTATTAATACAGTTTGTAGTTGTCATTATAGCTATCAGTACCTTCTAAAGTTAGTACAAATTAACTTAGTACATAATAACTTGTAATTATTAGTACATTTTTGAGTTATCGTTAATATTTCCTTCTAGACTTTTTATTATTACTACACATTAAATTTATCAATAATTACAGATTCTAAACTTGTTATTACTTGTTTAAAGTTGTCTTTTTAGTATACATGAAAGTTATTATTAGTACCTTGTCATTATTTGTACCTTGTAAACTTCTCATTATAAGTACACATTAAAGTTATTACTACCATGAAAACCTGTCATTGTTTGTACACATTAAAGTTATCATTTAGTTTTAGACTTGCCATGTTATCATATAACTTATCATGTAGCTTTAGACTTGCCATAATTAGTACACATTTAGAGTATGCATTAATAGTACCTTCTAAATTTGGTAATTTTAGTATATTCTAAACTTGTCATTATTAGTACACATTGAAGTTATCACATATAGTTTTTTCTAAACTTATCATTACAAGTACCCTCTAAATTTGTAATTATTAGTACCCATTAATGTTCTCATAAATATTACCTTCTCAAATTGTCATTATCAGTACCTTTTAAGCTGTTCTTATTGATACATATTAACTTTTCATTATCAGTACTTATTAAAGTTGTCATTAAAAGTACCTTGTAAACTTGTCATTATTAGTATATTCTAAACTTGTCAGTTTTAATATTAAACACATTAAATATATATATAATAGAACATTCTAAATTTTTCATTATGAGTACCTTCTAAACTTCACATTACACTGGTATACAGAAGAAAAAAATTCTGGCATGGAATGTTAGAACAGTTTTAGACTAATTTGAGGATGTTGAATTCAAATCTGATCGCAGATTTTCTCTATCACATCACGTTTTTGCGCTATTGGTATATACCTTATTTTCATGAATTTCAAGAAAAAAATATCTTTCTCTTTAGTAGTGAAGCAAAAAGGCTTATTTTCATAAATTTACTTTTCATTTAGTCTCCCAATAAACTGTAGAAAATCTACGTTTTCTTTGAACATGCATAACATTCTCAAGACTGCAAGAAAATCGAATGTAGGTATTATTAATGATAACTTTAATTTGCACTAATAATGACAAGTTTAGAAAATACTAATAATGATAAGTTTAGAAGGTACTATAAATGATAGTTTTAATGTATACCTAAAATGAGTACTTGGGAATAATCTACTAATGACAAGTTTAGAATGTTTTATTAATGATAACTTTAACGTGTAGTAATAAAGGAAGTTTAGAATATACTAATAATGAGAAGTTTAGAATATACTAATAATGACAAGTTTAGGAGGTAATATTAATGATGACTTTAATGTCTACTAACGATGACAAAGTTAGGATGTACTAATAATGAAAAAAATATATTCTTACTAATATTGAGAAGTTTAGAAGCTAGTATTAATGTGTAGCAATAATAAAAAGTTTAAAATATACCAACAATGACAAGTTTATAAGGTACTAATAATGACATGTTCACCTTAAAGATTTTATCTATAGTATATTCTGAACTTGTAATTATTAGTATAATATAAATATACTAATAACGGCGTTTAGAATATGCCATTAATAAAAAACTTTAAGGTGAACTATATTTGGGAAATGTTAATAATAACTATAATATCCACTAAGAATGACAAGTTTAAAATATACTAATAACGAAAAGTTTAGAATATACTAATAAAGAAAAGTTTGTGTACTAATGATAAACTCTAATGTGTACTAATGATAATTAAATTTAAAATATAGTAGTAATGACAAATTAAAAAAATGATAATGACAAGTTTAGAATATATCAATCATGAAAAGTGTAAATTATTCTTATAAAGAAACCTTTAGAATATACAGTTTTTTAATATACTACTATTGAATGTGTTGTAATGATAACTTTAATGCATTGACTATTAATTATAACTTAAATGGGTATTAGCAATGACAAGTTTAGAATGTACTCATAATGAAAACTTTAGAAGGTCCTTTAGAAGATCCTATTAATAATAATCTAAATGTATACTTGATAACGGCAAGTTTCTACCAATGTTAACTTTAATGTGTTCTAATAATGGCAAGTTTGAAATTACTATTAATTATAACTTTAATGTGTACAAATATTAATGACAAATACTATATAGCAATGATACATTTAGAATGAGAAATTTAAATATACTTATGGCATTATGATGACATGCTAATAATGGAAATTTAGAATATATGACACATTTAGAATTTAGAATATATGACACATTTAGAATACACTAAAATAACTAGTTTAGAATATTCTAATAATGAGAAGATTAGAATATACTAATAATGACACGGTTGGAATATACTAATAATGCCAAGTTTAGAATATACTAATAATGACTAGTTTAGAAGGTACTATTAATGATAGATTCAATGTTACTAATAATAACAATAAAATAATAATGATACATTAATAATGACAAATTTACAATAATCTAATAATGACAAGTTAGTAGGTACTATTAATGATAATTCTCATATGTACTAATAATGGCACGTTCATTATACTAATAATGATATGTTTAGAATATACTAATCATGAGAACTTTTGAATATACTTATAATGACATGATTAGAAGGTACTATTAATGTGTTCTATCAAATACACGTTAATATACGAGTTTAAAAAACTATAATAATGACAAATACTATATGATAATGACAAATTTAGAATATACTAATAATGAGAAACTATACTTTTAATGACATTATAATTACAAGTTTAAAATATACTAATAATGACAAGTTTAGAAGATATATTAATGATAACTTTAATGTGTACTAATAATTACAAGTTTAGGATATACCAATAATGGTATTAATGAAAATTTAGAATATACTATAGATGACACGTTTAGAATAATGATAATTTGAATGTATTCTATTAATTACAATGGTAACTTTAATGTGTACTAATAATGAAAATTTACAATTTATTAATAGTGACAACACACCACAGTCGGACTGAAGAAAGAGTGTAAGGAAATCAATTTCGATTGCTAACTGCAACCCTCTTCAGTAGTACAAAGAGTAAGGCGCATGCTACCTTAAAAAGCAACCTCATAGAAAAGAAAGAGAAATTGGAAAAGAAAAAATGTCACTACCCCTACCTTATCTGAAGTCGGGTCAAGGGGAGTTTTAGATAATTAGTTTTGGGAAAAACAATCCCGATAATAATCTGATATTCATACTGGGCAAATATTCCACCGTTTTCCTTCTGAACTATTAATGAAAAGTTGAGAAGGTACTATTAATGATAAATTTAATGTGTAAATTTCAAAATATGCTAATAACGATAAGCTCAGAAGGTGCTATTAATGATAATTTTAATGTTGAATAATGACAAGTTTAGAATGTACGACAAATGACAAACTTTAGACAACCTTATAACAACAACTTTAGCATATAGTAATAAAGAGAATTTTACAATAACCTAACATTGACAAGTTTAGAATGTACTATTAATAATAACAAGTCTAGATTGATAAGTTTAGAATATACTAATAATATTTTTTTTTAGAATATTGTAATATTAACAAGTTTAGAAAGTATTATTAGTGATAACTTAAAATTGCACAAATAATGACAAGTTAAGAAAATGGTAATAATGACAAGTTTAGAAGGTACTATTAATGATAATTATAACTAAAATAATTACTTTGGAATAATCTAATAATGACAAGTTTAGAACGTATTATTAATGATAAGTTTAATGTGTATTAATAAAGAGAAGTTTAGAATATTATAATAATGGGAAATTTAGAATATACTAATAATGAGAAGTTTAGAATATATAGATTTAGAAGGTACTATTAATGTCTACTAATGATGAAAATAATCACAAGTTGAAAAGGAACTATTAGTCATGACTTTATTTTGTACTAATAAAGGAAAGTTTACATATACTAATAATAACAAGTTTAGAAGGTACTAATAATAACTATTAGTAGGCTAATATCCTAAACTTCATATTGTTAGTATATTCTAAACTTGTCATTATTAGCTTCTTACCTTACTTCTTCTGTCATTATTAGCGCATATTAGTTATCATTAATAGTTCTTTCTAAACATTAAAGTATTCTAAACTTATCATTTTTGTATACTCTAACCATGCCATTGTTAGTATATTCTAAACTTGTTATTTTAGTATATTATGAACGTGTCATTGCAATTATGAGTATATATCAAAATTATTATTTATATATCTTCTAAACATGTCATTATTAGTTTATTTTAAAGATGTAACTATTAGTATATTCTAAACTTTAATTGTATGTATATTTCACATATCTTATTATTAGCATATTAAACTTGCATTAAAGTTATCATTATTAATGTAATCTTGTCATTATTAGTATATTCTAAACTTTTTATTATTTGTATGTCCTAAATTTGTTATTTTTAGTATATTCTAACCGTGTCATTATTGTAATTGTTAGTATTTTCTAAATTTTCATTATTAGTATGTTCTAAAATCAACATTATTAGAATATTATAAGCTTGCAATCATTAGTACACATTAAAGTTGTCATTATTAGTGTATTTTATACGTGTAATTATTAGTATATAACTTTTAATTTCTAATATATTCTAACCGTGTCATTATTAGTATATTCTGAACTTGTTACTTTAATAAACGTGTCTATTATATTCTAAATTTTCATTATTAGGGTGTTCTTACTAAACATTATTGATATATTCTAATTAAATTATTATTAATATATCTTCTAAATTTGTTATTATTAGTATATTCGAAACTTGTCATTATAAGTCTATTCTAAATTTCTCATTATTAGTATATTCTAAACTTGTCATTATTAGTATATTCTAAATATATCTTTATTGGTATATTCTAAACTTGTCATTACTAGTACACATTGAGGTTAACATTAATAGCATTCTCTAAACTTGTCATTACTAGAATATTCTAAACTTGTCATTAGTAGTATATTTTAAACTTTTCAATATTAGTACAAATTAAAGTTATTATTCGATACTTTTCAATACTAGAATATTCTAAACTTGTTATTATTAGTACCTCCTGAACTTGTCATTATTAGTATATTTTAAACTTCCTTATACAAATAGACATTAAAGTAAACTTGTCATTATTATAATTTGTATATTCTAAACATCAATATTATTGTATTCTAAATTTGCCATGTAAAATTGTCATTATTATTATGTTCTAAACTTGTCTTTATTAGTATATTCTAAACTTTTCATTATTTGTATACATTAAACTTGTCAATATTCTAAACTTCCTTATACAAGTAGACATTACATTATTACAATATTTCAAACTTGTCATTATTAGTATACCCTAAAGTTGATCTTATTTGTATATTCTAATCTTATTATTATGTGTATATTCTAAACTTATCATCATTATTATTATCCTCTAATCTAAACTTGACTTGATTAGTACACATTAAAATTGTTATAAATAGTACCTTCGAAACCTGTCATTATTCAAACACATTAATAGTATCATTAATGGTGCCTTCTAAATTTGATATTATTATAACCCTCTAAACTTGTTTTAACTAGTACATTTTGAAGTTGTCATTAATAGTTGCTTCGAAACTTGTCATTATTAGTACCTTTTAAACTTAATAGTACCTTTTCAACTTGACATTATTAGTATCTTTTAAAATGTTTATTACTAGTACACATTAAAGTTATCATTAATAGGAATTTCTAAACTTGCCAGTATTAGTACACATTAAAGTTACCATTAGTAGAACTTGAAAGCTTGACGCATGATAATGAAACACTACGACACTAAACTTGTCATTATTTGATACATTAATACTAAATTTTAGAATATTCCAATAATTTAAAGTTTAGAACATACTGATAATGAAAATTTTAAAAATGCTAATAATCACACGTTTAGAATATACTAAAATGACAAGTTTAGAAGACGGTTAGAATATACTAAAAATGACAAGTTTAGAATATACAACTGATAATGAGAAATTTAGAATATACTTATAATGAAAAGTTTATATTATACTAATAATTACATTTTAAAATATACTAATAATGATAGGATATACATTTGATACATTAATACTAAATTTTAGAATATTCCAATAATTTAAAGTTTAGAACATACTGATAATGAAAATTTTAAAAATGCTAATAATCACACGTTTAGAATATACTAAAATGACAAGTTTAGAAGACGGTTAGAATATACTAAAAATGACAAGTTTAGAATATACAACTGATAATGAGAAATTTAGAATATACTTATAATGAAAAGTTTATAATATACTAATAATTACATTTTAAAATATACTAATAATGATAGAATATACTAATAATAAGTTTGATGTATACTCATAATTTCAACTTTAAAATAAACCAATAATGTTAAGTTTAGTACATACTAATAGAGAAAATTTGGAATAATAATAATGACATGTTCATAATATACTAAAATAACAAGTTTAGAATATTCTAATAATTACATGGTTAGAATATACAAAAAATGACAAGTTTTGAACATTCTATTAATAATAAGTTTAGAAGGTATAAATAATGATAGATATAACTTTTACTAATAACGACTAGTTTGGAAATTACTACTAATGACAAGTTAATGATAACTATTATGTACTAATAATGACAAGTTTAGAATATACTAATAATGAGAAGTTTAGGATATAGGCATACTAATAATGACAAGTTTAGAATATTATAAAAATGACAAGTTTAGATGGTACTATTTGAATTTTACTAATAACGACTAGTTTGGAAATTACTACCAATGGCAAGTTTACAAAGTATCATTAATGTTAACTTCAATGTGTACTTATAAAAGACAAGTCTAAAAAATACAAATAATGACAAGTGATTGATAACTTTAAAGAGTACTAATAATAACAAGTGTAGGATATATTTACAATGACAACTTTAGAATATACTAATAATGATAAATGTGTACTAATAATGCCAATTTTAATAACTATTAATGATAAATGTGTACTAATAGTGACAAGTTCATAATATGCTAAATATAACAAAATTAGAACCTAAAGTTTATCATTTTTTAATTTGTACTAATTATGAAAATTTAAGAATATGCTATTATTGACAAGTTTAGAAGGTACTACTAATAATGAAGTTAAAGTTTAATAATAATGACAAGATTAAAATATATTAGTAATGACAATTTTAGAATATACTAATAATGGCAAGTATAAAATATACAAAAATGACAAAGTTACAATAAGTTAATAATGAAAAAGTCAGAATATACTAAACAATGTCATATATAAAATAAGAAGTTTGGAATATTCTAATAATTACAAGTTTAGAATATACTTAAAATAAATTTAGAATATACTAAAAACAAGTTTAGAAGGTACTATTAAGAATAACTTTAATGTGAACTAATAATGACATGTTTAGAATATACTAATAATGACCACTTCTATATATATCAATAATAAAATAAAAGTAATGTGGCATTAACTGTAATTTCAATATGTATAACAATAAATAGATTAGAATATACTAATTATAATAAGACTTTAATGTGCACTAATAATGACAAGATTAGATGATACTACTTATGATAAATATTATGTGTATTAATAAAGACAAGGTCAGAATATAGTATTAATGTTTTCTTTAATGTATAATAATAATGGCAAGTTTAGAAGATACAAATTATGAAATGTTTAGAGGGTACTAAGAAGGATAACATGATTGTGTAGTAAAAATAACATGTTTAGAAGGTACTAATAAAATGAAATTGATAAATTCTATGTATACTAATAATTTCAAGTTACAATATATTAATAAGGACAAGTTTGCAGGGCACTATTAATGTGTAATAAATCTCATGTTTACAGGTTTAGATTGTGCCACTAATGTGTACTAATAATGACAAGTTTAGAAGGTAATGTTAATGATAAGTTCAATCTCTACTATTACTGAAAAGTTAAGAATATATTAATAATGTAAAAATTGGAAGGTACTATTAATGATAATTTTAATACTGACCAAATTCAAAGGTACTATTAATGATAAATTTAATGTGTACTAATAAAGTTTAGAAGGTACTAATAATAAGAAGGTACTTTTAAAGATAACATTAATGTGTACTAATAATGACAAGTTTAGAATAAACCAACAAGTTTAGAATATACTAATATAAATATGATAATATTCAGTTTAGAAAGTACAATTAATGATGACTTTAATATGTTCTAATAGTGAAATAATAAACATTATAAGTTGAAAAGTCGCTATTAATCATAACATTATTGTGTAATGCAAATAATAATAATAATGCAAATAATGCAAAGTTTATTATATATCAATAAAGACATGCTTAGAATGTACTATTAATGATAAATTTAAAGGATTCTAATAATGAAAAGTTTAGAATATAGTAGAATTACAAATCTAGTAGGTACTATGTAATAATAACTTTAATGTGTACAAATAATGAAGTTTAGAATACGCTAATGATATATTTTTTAATATATTAACAATGATATTTTTAGAAGGTACTAATAGTACCTTCTAAAAATGATACTTATAGTATTAAGGGTACTAATAGTACTAATAGTACTAATAGTACCTTCTAAATGTTTAGAATATTCTAATAATAACATGTTAAGAAGGAACTAATAATGTACTTCATATGTACTAATGACAAATTTCGAACATACTAATAATGATAATTTTAGAATACACAAAGAGTAGCAAACTTAGCATATAATAAAGACAAATTACATTTAATGATGGCTCTAATGTGTACCAATAAAGACGTTTAGAATATACTAATAATGACAAATTTAGAATATTCTAATAATAACAAGTTTAGAATGTACTTTAATTCTAATAATAACAAGTTTAGAATGTACTTTAACTTGTACTTATGACGACAATCTAAGAATATAGTAATGATGATGAATTTAGAATATACTAATTATGACAAGTTCAGAAGTACTATTAATGATAATTTTAATATGTACAAGTTTAGAAGATACTATTGATGATACCCTGTATGAATATTAATAATGACAAGTTTAGAATATACTTACAATGACAACTTTAGAATATACTAATAATGAGTTTCTAAAGTATTATTAATTATAACATAAATGTGTACTAATAATGACAAGTTTATTAGTTACTATTAATGACAATTTCTGTGCACCAATAATAAAAATTTAAGAATATACTAGCATTGATAAGTTTATAAGGTTAATGGTAACTTTAATGGTTATTGATAATGACAACTTTTGAATATTTAATAATGACAAGATTAGAATGTACTCATAATTACAATTATAGAGTAAACTCATAATGACAAGTTTAACAATTACTAAAATTACAAAATTAGAAATAGCACATAATGACAAATTTAGAATATACTAATAATGGCATGTTTGTAATACAACAATAAAGACAAAATTAGAATATACTACTAATGAAAAAATTAGAATAACTAATAATGACAAGTTTAGAATATACTAAAAATGACAATTTTGAAGGTACTATTATGGAAAACATGTTTGGAATATATTAAAATGACGATTTAGAATATACTAATAATGACAAGTAATGACAATGATAACTTTAATGTGTACTAATAATAAGTTTAGAAGGTACTATTAATTCTTATTTTAATGTGTAATATTAATAACAAGTTTTGAAAGTAGTATTAATGATAACTTTAATGTGTACTAATAAAAACAATAATAAGTTTGGAGGCCACTAATAATGACAAGTTTAGAAGGTACTATTAACGATAACTTTAATGTGTACTAATATAATATTACTCTTTTGACAAGTTTAGAATATACTAGTATTGGAAAGTTTAGTAGTTACTAATTTTGACAAATTTAGAAGGTACAAATAATGACAAATATGGAAAGTGTTGTTAATTATAATTTTAATGTCTGCTATTAACAAGTTAAGATTATAGTAATAATGATTAGTTTAGAAGGTATTCTTAATTATAAATTTAATGTGTAGTTATAACGACAAGTTTAGATGGTACTCATAATGAAAAGCTTAGATTGTTCTATTATTGATATATTTAATGTGAGCTTGTAATGACAAGTTTAGAATGTACTATTAATGAGAAGTTTACAAGGAACTATAAATGATAGCTTTAATATGTACTAATAATGACAGTTCTAGAAGGTACTATTAATTATAACTTTAATGTTGGCATCCAAGAATCTGAAATGAAATGAAAAATGAGATTGTTGTTCCATTAGAAATTATTTTCAAGAAATCTATCATATCCGGAGTTGTCCCAAGAGAATGGAAGCTAGCTAACGTTACTCCCATATTCAAAAAAGGTGAAAAAAGAAACCAAATAACTATAGGAAAAATAATGAAAACTATTATTAAAGATGCTATCGAACATCATTTAGAAAGTAACCGTTTGATAAATGATAGCCAGCATGGTTTCAGACGGAAACGTTCTTGCGTGACTAACTTACTCGAATTCTACAACACAGTTATCTCGAATTATGACAAAAGAAACAATAGATTTAATATATCTAAACTTTGCAAAAGCTTTTGATACCGACCCACACAAAAGACTACTTACTAAATTAGCTTCACACGGAATAAGTGATAGTCTATTAGGTTGGACTAGTAATTGGTTGAATGGTCGAAAACAGAGAGTTGTTTTAAATGGAAAAACTTCTAGATGGAAAAATGCTACAAGTGGAGTTCCTCAGGGTTCCGTTCTTGGGCCACTTCTATGATACAAAACTGTACGGAATGGCAAATGATCACTTAAACCAATTAGATATTCAAGAAGATTTAGATAAATTACAGCAATGGTCTGAAAAATGGCTAATGAAATTTAACACATAGGTAAAAATATCAGTAAGTACGATTACAAGTTATTTGGAAATTCGTTAACAAAAGTGGATAGTGAAAAAGATCTCGGCGTAATTATCAGCAACGACCCCAAATCATCCAAGCAGTGTATTTCAGCCTCTGAGAAAGCAAATAGGATTCTAGGACTGATTGCGCAATCTTTTTGTTTCAAAAGTCCATCACTCATTAACAAGCTATAACATTTGGAATATGCTGTTTCCGTATGGTCACCGAATCTCATTAAAGACATTGACAGACTGGAAAAAGTACAACGGCGAGCCACAAAACTGATTCCAAATATAAAAAACAAATCATACGAAAATCGACTAAAACATATGAATCTGTTTTCCCTAAAAAAGCGTAGACTCAGAGGTGACTTGATACAGATCTTTAAGATTCTAAAGGGTATTGAATACATCATCAGTGACAAAATTTTCACATTGAATGAGAATCAGACAAGAAATAATGGTCTCAAACTGTCCGGAAATAGATTCAATATGGAAGTAGGTAGAAACAACTTTGGCAACCGTACAGTTAATGAATGGAATAAACTTCCTGCATAGGTAGCGCAATGTAGTTCAGTTCGAAGCTTTAAGAATCATTTAGATACCTAAGCAAGATGCTGTAATGATTATAATTCATTATGTATGTATATATATATATATACATATATATATATATATACACACATATATATATATATATATATATATATTGTCACGTGACCACCTCTAACCTTAAAGCAATTAGTTAGTAAATAAAGGATCTAGGAGGACAACAACAGATCTTGCCTCATTCCTTAAAGGTGGAGTGACAATAAACGGATATCTATTTCATTTCCTTCTTCACACTTCCTTCTGTAAATATATCTTATCCCCTTTCAGTTAGGAAAAATCATCATCCCACATTAATTATCATAATACATGGAGGACACAAAAAGATATTAGGTAATTTTCTCTATACCTATATTGAATAAGCCTAACAGTACAACTAAATGCATACATTTATTATTTAACTCATACACTCTCAATACATATGAGGTAGGTATTTCAGCATCTCATCTCTCCACTTATTGTAAATATAATCAAAGACACAAATAATTAAGTCCTACTCATCTATAAATTCTACAATCCTGTTCATACTTATATAACATTCAACAAGCCTCTCTGCTCCTACAAACGCTGAGGAAAATTGGATCCTAGTTTATCACTTTAATTCACCTTAATCCTTACAAGACATACAATCGTAGCTCACCAGTAATTATTGCTACTCTCCCTCTGTGTATTTCACCATTATTTATCCTCCTTAATTCTCCCGATTCTTATTTTCCCTACCATTTTATACCCACGAAAGGACTTGCACGTCCGCCTTGCTTTATACACAGAAAGAGAGAGGCCTGAACAATGCTTCCCTTGTTTTAGCGTTTGAGTTGGCACCATGGTTCCAATACTCTTGGCATCATCCTAACGATACATTCAATACCGTCAAATACACACCGTACATGGATCATACATCAAAAGCATCTACAATACGTATTTCTATAAATTCTTACATAACTAGAGCACCGTAAATCTCACAAGAATAAACGTATCTCTAGATACATTTTATCTAAAACACTTTAACATCAGACCGTGAATTCGCGTCTGTATGTAAACACTAGCTGCACTACCAGCATTTAGAAAAATAGAGAATGTAATTAGCACCAGGGGGTGACTATGGTAACACCCTCCCCCTTCAAGACATGAGGCGATCCTTGGATTGACTCATGTTGGAGAAGGAAGACGGGACAGAGTATCCGCCAGGATATTATCCGCTCCCTTGACATGCCGGATAATAAGATCATAATCTAGGAGCATCAAACGCCATCGAATCAATCGTTGGTTATCATTCTTCATCTTATGTAAAAATACCAGGAGGTTATGATCAGTAAACACAGAAACAGGATATCTGGACCCTCTCAAGTATATGTCAAAATGACTCAAACTAAGGATCAAGGCTAAAGTCTCCTTCTCAACTGTACTGTAGTTTCTCTGATAAGGGAGGAATTTCTTTGAAAAGTAGCATATCGGGTGGTCGATATCTTCTTTCTCCTGAACTAAAATTTCCCCTACACCAATGTTGCTCGCATCCACATACAATTTGAACGGTCTCTCAAAATCAGGAATGACAAGTATAGGGTCACTCATTAACATCCTTTTTATAGTTGTGAAAGCCTCCTCACAATGTGTATCCCACACAAACTTGGTGCCCTTTGACAACAGCCTAGTCAATGGTAAAGCTACTGTGGAAAAATTCCTACAGAACCTCCTATAGTAACCGCTCATGCCTAAGAATCGTAACAACTCTCTACGGTTCTTAGGAGCGGGACAATCGTTGATACTCTTCACCTTGGCATCAACGGGTTGTATTTCGCCTTGGCCTACCATATATCCTAAGTATTCAACCTTTGCCTTTGCAAAATCACTCTTAGCTAAGTTCACTGTCAAGTTGGCATCATTCAGTCTCTGGAAGACATTTGAAATTTGCTCTACATGGTCTTCCCAAGTTTCAGAATATATGACGATATCGTCGATATAGACTGCACACCCAGTCACTCCTGCCAACACCTTGTTAATCAATCTTTGGAACGTACTCCCACTGTTCCTCATCCCGAATGGCATCACCCGGTACTGATACAAGCCATCCATTGTCGCGAAGGCAGAGATTTCTCTGGCCCTCTCCGTCAAACCTATTTGCCAGTACCCTTTCAACATATCTAGCTTACTGACAAACTTCGCCTTTCCCACACAATCGATACAGTCATCCAACCTTGGTATCGGGTAAGAATCACTCTTAGTCACTTGGTTCACTTTCCGAAAGTCTGTACAGAACCTGTACGAATCACTACCTGCCTTCTGCACTAACACACACGGGGAACTCCACGCACTGTTACTTTCCTCAATTAATCCATTTTCTAACATATACTGGACCTCCTTTTTCATAATTTCCCTTTTCTTTGGATTCACTCGGTATGGGTGTTGCTTTATCGGCCTGGCATCACCTACATCGACATCATGTTCCACCACAGTACATCTTCTCGGAGTATCCGAAAATAAGGTTCCACACTTATGTATCTCATGGATGATATCATCTCTCCTTTCACTGCTCAGATGATTCAGCTTAGCTCCTAGGTTCTCTAACACCATCGAGTTCTCCAAGTTCTTCTCCTCGCACCTGCTGAATTTCTCCTCCTCTCCATCATCCATCTCTTGTTCTGCATTCACCACACCGCAACTCAACTCAGTCATCTCCTCGGGTACTTCCGTCTTCTCCTCTTCCCTTCCATGATATGGTTTGATCATGTTTACATGGCACAACTGGTTCTTCTTCTGCCTACCAGGAGTGTTGACTATGTAGTTCAGCTCTCCTACCTTCTTCTCAACTGTCCATGGACCACAATATCTTGCCTTCAAGGGATCCCCTTGGATAGGTAATAACACCAAAACTCTGTCACCTGGTTTGAATTCTCTCACTCTCGCCTTCTTGTCATACCACTTCTTCATCTCCTGTTGTGCATTCTTCAGATTCTCCGCGACAAGTTCCCTCGCCTTCATCAATCTACTCTTGAATTCTGATACATATGTTAACAAATGTGGGTCATCACTCTTGCCGAGCCACCTCTCCTTCATCATGCTCAAAGGACCTCTCACATCATGGCCGTACACTAGTTCGAATGGACTGAATCCAGTCGATTCCTGTACTGCATCTCTGACCGCAAATAAAGCTAGTGGGACTCCCTCATCCCAATCTATACCAAGATCCTCACAGTATACTCTCAGAATGTTCTTAAGAGTTTGGTGGAATCTCTCCAAGCTACTTTGTGATTGTGGATGTATGCACTTGCCAACTTCTGTTCAATATGCAAGCCCTTCAATATCTTCATGAACATGCCGGAAGTGAAGTTACTTCCTCTGTCGGATTGTATCACCTCTTGGAGTCCTACCCAAGAGAAATATTTCACCAACTCTCTCACTATACTCTTGGCATGAATGCTCCTTGGTGGAATAGCTTCTGGGAATCTCGTGGCTACACACATTATTGTCAGTAAATAGGAGTTTCCTCTCCTAGTTCTCGGCAAAGGTCCAACGCAGTCTATTATTATTTTGCTGAACGGCTTGCAAAATGCTGGTATGGGCTGCAATGGTGCTCGTGGGATTACTTGATTCGGTTTACCCACTCTCTGGCACACGTCGCAAGTTTTACAGAACTCCGCAACATCTCTCTTCAGGCTTGGCCAATAGAAATGAGTCAACAGTTTCCCTGCTGTTTTCTCACTCCTAGATGTCCTGCCAAACTAGAGTCATGAGACAAGGCTATCAATGTATGCCTATACTTCTTCGTTACCACTATCTGCATTTTCATTTCCCAATGTTCTGTTGCGGGTACACTCGCAGGTCTCCACTTCCTCATCAATACATGGTCGTGAAGATAGAATCCAGTAGAACTATCATCAGACACGCCATTTCTATTTGCTTCTCCAAAGCATTCCTTCAAAGTAGGATCATTGCGCTGGGCCTCGATAAGTTCCTTCCTGCCAACATTGAAATCAGGGGATATCTCTAATTTCATCTCCACACTTTCATCTTTCACAGGCTTATGTTCCTTGTCCTCATCAAATATATCACCTAAACCCATATCCTCATCGTTAGTTTCCTTATTCCTCATCATGGCTCTGGTCACTACACAAGCTGGGTAAATTCTTTGGATACTTCCATCATCCGCACTCTCCTCACTTGCATTTACTTCACCTCCGCTCAGAGATTTCCTACTCCCTGCAACTGGAGTTCCTTCTCCATTTCCACAGTCACTTTGGACCTTCTTCCGAATTCCAATATCTAAGACATCTCCTTCACCTTGCACGTCGACATTCCCATCCTTCACATTCCCGAGGGGTTTAGCAATCATTATTGGCTCTGGGACCACCTTATCTCCGGCAAAATCATTGCCTAAAAGCATATCCACGCCATTTATAGGGAGTTCTTCACGGACTCCTACTTTCACCTTGCCACTAACATATCCTGTGTCTATTTCTACACAATGTAATGGGGTATTCGTTCCTGCAACCACACCTCTTATTCTAGCCTCTTCACCGGTATATGAACTTTCGGTCCAATCCAATGTCTCTCGGAGGACTAGACTCAGATTCGCCCCTGTATCCCTTAGGATTTTTATTTGCTTCTTTGATCCTCCAGGTAATGATATCGTTCCTTCTGTTATGAACGGTTGGAAACTATCCACAATTTTCTCCTTCCACTTAGGTTCTACATCCAAGCTCACTTGTGGTTTCCTCCATGCCACAGTCAATCCAGCAGATTTGGACACTTTCCTACACTGATACTGCACATGACCACTCTCTCCACATCCATAACATTTCTCATGCGACCTTTCCTGCCTGTTCACATAGCCGTTAAAATTCTGCTGCCTCATAGGATTATACTGGGGTGGGTTCCTAGGTTTACTTCTCTCTTGATACTGCGGAACATAATGGGGTTGTGATCTCTGGGGGTTGTAATGGTCCTGCCTATAATCAAAGTGACCTACTCTTTGGTCATTCCTTCCATAAGCATGTCCCACATTCCTTATTCCAACTGGCTTGTGGCTCACTTGCCCTGTACACATCTTCCGCATAACAGTCAGTTCATCCGCTAACTGTGCTGCATCCGTTATATTCTTAATCCGACTCCTACATATTTCATATCTGATATCGGGGTGCGCCATCTCTGTAAAGTGTTCCAACAACATCAACTGTTTCAGGTCCTCAAAGTCTTCTACTCTCTCCGATTTGCACCACCGTTCGAATCGCATGGTACTCTCCCTGGCCAACTCGCCATATGTCTGTTCATCTGTCTTCTTCATATTTCTGAGTTTCCTCCTATATACTTCAGGTGTCATCTCTCTTGTCTTGAGCACAGCCTCCTTCACTCTGTGGTATCGGACTGAATCATGTAATGATAAACCTGCAAAGGCCTCCCTCGCTTTTCCCGTGAATTTCGCTTGAACCAACATCGCCCAAGCCGCTCTCTCCCATTTTCTGATGGTGGCCAGTTTTTCGAACTGGATAAAGAAGTCTTCTGCCTCTCCTTCTATAAATTCGGGTAACTGACTGACCCTATCATCTCCGCCTCCTGCGTTTCTTCCTCCTTGTGCACCCAAGACTTCTATCTCTTTTAATCTTACTTTGTTTTCCATCTCCTTTAGTTTTAATTCCTTATCTGCTCGGATTTTCTCTATCTCAACTTGCACTCGCCAGTCACATTTATCCGACTCTATATTGCCACTTAACTGCCCTTCTTCTTTCTCTGACTCATTCCCACTAATTCCGCCAAGAACTTCCTTCCTAACCAAGGCTGTCATGATTTGTTTCTGTAAATCACCCTTGAGAGCGTCTGACACAGTAATGTCATATACCTCCGCTAACTTGTGCAAGTCGTCTACCTTAAGCTGGTACAAATTATGCATATCGGGATTTTTCACAAATTCGTGCACGGCTATACTCATAACTATTTCATCTATTTCCACGTTCTGTTCATGCACTTCCACTTCATCACTGTGGTCACTACCCATTTCTACTTGGTTGCTGTACGTAGCCATTGTATACATTATATATTTCACTTTATATTTCACACTTTCACTCGAATAAATTTTTCAACACAACATACCTCTGTCCTTGGGAGTTTACTCTGGGGGTTCCTACATGTGTAATTCTTACTTGCGACTGTATCTGGCCGGTGTTCCTGTGTGGGAGAAGCACTGGTTGTGGCTTCCTTGTCTGGTTCTGGATCCTGGATGGACGGGCCCCCAACTGTCACGTGACCACCTCTAACCTTAAAGCAATTAGTTAGTAAATAAAGGATCTAGGAGGACAACAACAGATCTTGCCTCATCCCTTAAAGGTGGAGTGACAATAAACGGATATCTATTTCATTTCCTTCTTCACACTTCCTTCTGTAAATATATCTTATCCCCTTTCAGTTAGGAAAAATCATCATCCCACATTAATTATCATAATACATGGAGGACACAAAAAGATATTAGGTAATTTTCTCTATGCCTATATTGAATAAGCCTAACAGTACAGAACTAAATGCATACATTTATTATTTAACTCATACACTCTCAATACATATGAGGTAGGTATTTCAGCATCTCATCTCTCCACTTATTGTAAATATAATCAAAGACACAAATAATTAAGTCCTACTCATCTATAAATTCTACAATCCTGTTCATACTTATATAACATTCAACAAGCCTCTCTGCTCCTACAAACGCTGAGGAAAATTGGATCCTAGTTTATCACTTTAATTCACCTTAATCCTTACAAGACATACAATCGTAACTCACCAGTAATTATTGCTACTCTCCCTCTGTGTATTTCACCATTATCTATCCTCCTTAATTCTCCCGATTCTTATTTTCCCTACCATTTTATACCCACGAAAGGACTTGCACGTCCGCCTTGCTTTATACACAGAAAGAGAGAGGCCTGAACAATGCTTTCCTTGTTTTAGCGTTTGAGTTGGCACCATGGTTCCAATACTCTTGGCATCATCCTAACGATACATTCAATATCGTCAAATACACACCGTACATGGATCATACATCAAAAGCATCTACAATACGTATTTTTTCTAAATTCTTACATAACTAGAGCACCGTAAATCTCACAAGAATAAACGTATCTCTAGATACATTTTATCTAAAACACTTTAACATCAGACCGTGAATTCGCGTCTGTATGTAAACACTAGCTGCACTACCAGCATTTAGAAAAATAGAGAATGTAATTAGCACCAGGGGGTGACTATGGTAACAATATATATACACTAATAATGACACGTCCATAATATACTAAAATGACAAGTTTAGAATAAACTAACAATGACACGACTAAAATATACAAAAATGACAAATTTAGAATATTTTAATGTTTAGAAAGTACTATTGATAACTAACATGTACTAATAATGGTAAGTTTATAATATACTAATAATGTGTAGTTTAGGATATTAGCCTACTAATAATAACAAGTTTAGGATATTCTAATAATGATAAGTTTAGAATGTACTAATAATGATAACTTTAACTTCACTAGTTTGGAAATTGCTA
>NC_134802.1:8452618-8540118 GCF_046742065.1 Oratosquilla oratoria | reverse complement strand
TTCATGATAATTTGAACATGTACTACAAATGACAAGTTTTTAAAGGTGCTAACATCAAATTCACTGTTAATGATAACTTTAATGTAGACTAAGGATGAAAAGTTTAGCAGGTGTTAATAATGACCAGTTTCGAAGGTACTCTTCATGACAAATTAAATAAGGACAAGTTTAGATGATACTATTAATGATAAATTTAGTATGTAATAATAACAAGTTTGGAAGGTACTAATAATGACATGTTTCGAATATACTAATAATGAGAAGTTTAGAATATACTCATAATAATAAATTTAGCATATACTATTAATTATAACTTTAATGTGCACTAATAAGAAAAGTTTAGAATATACTAAAAATGACAAGTTTAGAGTATACTAATAATGACAAGGTTATAATATACTAATGATGATATTACTATTAATGATAACTTTAATGTGCACTAATAATGACTATTAATGGTAACTTTGATGTGTACTAATAATGACAAGTT
The DNA here is from genome assembly GCF_046742065.1 of Oratosquilla oratoria. NCBI lineage: Eukaryota > Metazoa > Arthropoda > Malacostraca > Stomatopoda > Squillidae > Oratosquilla > Oratosquilla oratoria. Next base: position 8,539,628 of record NC_134802.1, on the reverse strand, counting down.
AAGAATCGACAAGTTTAGTAGTTACTAATTTTGACCAATAACAAGTATGGAAGGTGTGTGTGTATTCACTTTCACTTGTATTCACTTGGTCTTTGGATCACGTGTTGGACTCGTGATCGTGTGTGTGTGTGTGTGTGTGTGTCTACTATTAATAACAATTTTAGAATATACCAATAATATTAGTTTAGAAGGTACTCTTAATCATAACTTTAATGTATACTAATAACGAGAAGTTTAGAAGGTACTCATAATGAGAAGTTTAGATTGTTCTATTAATGATATATTTAATGTGTAGTAATAATGACAAGTTTACATGGTACTATTAATGATAATTTTAATATGTACTAATAATGACAATTTTAGAAGGTACTATTAAAATTGACTTTAATGTGTACCAATAATGAACAGTTTGGAAGGTACTAATAATGACAAGTTGAGAAGGTACTATTTATGATAACATTAATGGGTACTAATAATAATGAGTTTAGAAGGTATTTTAAATGACAAGTTTAGAAAGCACTATTGATGATAACTTCAATGTGTACGAATAAGGACATGTTTAGAATATACTAATGATTCCTAATTTAGATGGTACTATTAATATGGTGAATTTAAAAGTACTATTAATGATAACTTCAATGTGTATTAATCATGAGAGGTACTCTTAACTAAAAATGTAATGCGTACTAATAATGAAAAGTTTAGAAGGTACTCATAATGAGAAGTTTATAAGGTTCAATTAAATATGTATGTAATGTGTATTAAAATGACTAGTTTAGAATATACTAATAATGACAAGTTTACAAGGTACTATTAATGATAACTTTAAATAGTACTGATAATGACAAGTTTAAAAGGTACTATTAATGATAACTTTAATATGTACCAATAATGAAGAGTTTAGAGACTATTAATGACAAGTTGAGAAGGTACTATTTATGAGAACATTAATGGGTACTAATTATAACAAGTTTAGAAGGAACCTGTGATGATGAATTTAGAAAATACTGTTTGTGATAACTTCAATGTGTACTGATAATGAAAATTTTAGAATATTACTAATATTGTCAAATTTAGAAAGTACTATTAAAGTGTACTCTAAATGTGTACTAATTATGGCAAGTTTAAAGCTACTATTAATGATAACTTTAACGTGTGCTAATAATGACAGGTTTTGAAGGATAAAGTTAAGACGGTACTATTAATAATTACTTTAATGTGTACTTATAATGAGTAGTTTACAAGGTACAAATAATGACAACTTTAGAAGGCAATAGTAATGACAAGTTTAGAATCTGTAATTATTGATAACTTTAATATGTAGTAATAATGAAAAGTTTAGAATATACTATTAATGAGAGTTTTAGAAGGAACTAATCATGATAACTTTAAAATTTACTAATAATGACAAGTTTAGAAGCTTCTAATATTTGCCAGTTTAGAAGGTACCATCAAAGATATATTAATGTGTACTAAGAATGACAAGCTTGGAAGGTACTATTAATGATAACTTTGATTTGTATTAAGTTTAGAAGGTACTGTAGCCGACCTGTAGCCGAAAGGACGCCTCATGGTACCAGATTAATAGTGAACCGGGAAATAGTGCTCGAAAGGAAATGGACCCTGACTATTGAATAAATCTAGAACCTTCCCCAGGAAAATTTTGCCAATGGCTACATTAAATGTAGGAACGGTTAGAGGAAAGGAGGAGGAACTGATTTTAGTGATAAAGGAAAACAAAGTTGATATACTTGCTTTATGTGAAACAAGACTTGCAAGAAAAGGCAGAAGGGTTTGCATGATAACTATCAGTTCGTAGCACAAATAATCACGGGAGTAGAGCAGAAAATCGAGAGGATTTTGGCTTCTTGATGTGGTAAATTGAGATTAATTGTCTTATTATTATTTTTATATACATGAAAATGGTGTTAAAGAATTGTATACTGGTGCTGTAGATTCCTTATATATGTGATTCTCATATGTTTTATACTTTGTAATAGGTTTAGATCCTATACAGCACTTTTAGTCATGTGTATCTAATTGAATCCTATGTAGACATCTTTTGTTTTTTGTTAAGTTACTGATACGAAGACGTTCTAGACGTCGCTTGTTTGTTTACATCCGGCTTGCAATTAAACTCAAGAAGCAAGACCCCGTTTTTCAACTTTCTTCACCGACACACTGCTACAGTGGCGACGAGGATTTGTGGATTTGTGTGCTAAAGGACTGATTTAAGTTTTTGAAGACAGAAATAGCTGCCTTTCCAACTGATGGTGGAGAAATCGAAGGATGAAGATATACTCAACCATTCACCCCATCGGAACCGTCCTGGCCACTCTGGATTCGTAAATAGCCTTTGTGTAGCAGGCTACGAATCAATTGTTTCAATAGGAAACTGGATTTAATACAAGTAGAATTACAATGGCAAATAACTCAGGTAAGATTGACTGTTTTGACCCCAATAAGATTAAGTGGGAGATATGGCTTAGTATACTGCAAGCTCATTTTGCATACAATGGAGTCACTGATGATAACAAGAAGAAAAATTCTTTATTAGTATCATTAGGAAGTGAAACGTACAGCACGCTAGCTTCGCTCACTTCACCTAATTTGCCACATGAGAAAGACTATAATGATTTAGTGAAGCTTTTAGAAGCACATTACAAGGTTAAACCGAGCTATCATCGGAGTTTGATTAAATTTCAAAACAGAAAGAAAAAATCTGTTGAAAGTTTAAGAGACTTGTATGCAGACTTGAAAAGTCTAGCCAAAGATTGCAACTTTGGGACCTTATTCGACGCCCGAGTGAGAGACCAACTGTTTATGGCTATTGAAACTGAAGTGTATTTCCCGAACTTAGTTGCAGAGAATTTGGATTTACAAACTATGTCTTCAACGGACACCTTAGAGAAAATTTTAAATTTGGAAAAAACTTTCGTTGGAGAAAAGCTCCCGACCACTGAAGTGAGGAAAGTGGGGATTAGTTCTGAATATTCTAATAGTCAGAAAAAAGAAAGTTGCAAGCATTGCGGGTATCCACATAAAAGTGAGAACTGTAGGTTTAAGCACCTAACTTGTTCAGTTTGTAACACGAGAGGACACCTAAAACGAGTGTGCCGTTTTGATAAGACTGTGTCTGGTAAGCCACATAGTGCCCAGAAAGGATCTTTTGGAAAATTTACCAACAAGAAGACGTTTGGAAAAAAGAAAACTAATATGGTTTTCGAGGGAATTTCTCAGGAAAAGAGAGCTACTGGTAGTGATGATAACCAATTGTTACATTTAGTGGATCGACCTAGCCTTCCAGAAGTGGTTAGTGTTGATATTTCTCATGAACCTATACACAGTGTTGTAGGTAAGGTTTTGCCAGTGAGAAACAAGGTTGATATAAATATTGAAGGTCATAATGTGCCGTATGAAATTGACTGTGGTGCCAGTGTGTCGACTCTAACCTTACATTGGGTTAAGAAATTAAATTTATCTCTAGAGCCTAGTGATAAAATTTTGAAGGCTTATGGTAATAATGATTTGCATGTTTTGGGTAAGGTTTATGCAAATATATTTTATAATGGTCACAATGTAATTCAAAGTTTGTATGTAGTTGAATCTAATAACTCTAACTTATGTGGAAGAGATTTAATGCCTAAAATTGGTATTGCACTCACAGGTATAGAGGAAGGAGTTAATGTTTTGGATTCCAAGGTACAATTAGATAATTTTTCAGCTGATTCTAGATTGCCAATTTCATGTGTGGTAGCAAAGGTACACCTAAAGAGCGGTGCTGTACCTAGTTGGAAAAAAGCAAGGCCTGTGCCCTACCACTACAGAAAATTGGTAGAAGATGCTTTAGAAGAGTTAGTTGATAACAATATCATTGAACCAGTACATTCTAGTACTTGGGCAGCTCCAATTGTACCAGTGTTAAAAGCTGACAAAAAGTCAATGCGTATCTGTGTAGATTTCAAGGAGTTAAACAAAAGTATTTCATGTGACCAGTACCCTTTGCCTAAAGTTGATGAAATCCTTGCTGTTGTTGGGAAAAGCAAGATATTCTCAAAGATTGATTTAAAAGATGCTTACTTACAGGTGCCAGTAGATGATGAGAGTCAAGAATTGCTAGTAATTAATACTCATAAAGGTCTGTTTAAATATAAAAGATTACCCTTTGGACTTGCATCATCTCCTGCCATCTTCCAAAGATTGATATCCCAATTATTGATGAATATAGATGGAGTAGTTGCCTTCTTAGATGACATATTAGTCGGAGGAGAGACTAAAGAGGAACATTATATGAGATTAGATAAAGTGTTGAAGGTATTTCAGAAACATAATGTTGCTATTAACAAAAAGAAAACTGTTCTGAATACCAATTCCTTAGAATACTTAGGATATGTCATTTCAGGTGATGGCATAAAACCTTCACCAAGGAAACTTGCTGCTATTTTAGAAGCATATATACCAAAGTCTGTAGGTAAAGTTCAATCATTTTTGGGTCTAGTCACTTATTATTGTAGGTTTGTAAGAAATTTTTCAAGTGTATTAGCACCTCTGTATGATTTACTGAAGAAAAATGCAAAATTTAAGTGGTCTTCTGTTGAAGCAAAAGCATTTATGACTGTTAAGGAAAAGTTAGCCAACTCTGATTTACTAGCCAATTTTGATGGTGAACATGATGTTATTGTTGAAGTAGATGCTTCACCAGTAGGAGTAGGATGTGTGTTAATTCAAGAAATGAATGGTAGTCCAAGACCAGTTTACTTTGCAAGTAAAAAGCTGTCTGCTGCTGAGCTAAATTATTCTCAGTTGGACAAAGAAGCTCTAGCGTTAGTGTACGCGGTAACTAAGTTTAAATATTTTTTGCTTGGACGTAAGTTTGTGCTCCGTACAGATCACAAACCTCTACTTGGTTTATTTGGTAGTGAGAAACAGATTCCTGTCAATGCAAACGCAAGAGTACAGCGTTGGGCATTATTGTTATCCCAGTATGATTACCAATTGTGTTTTAAATCAGGCAAACAAAACATTGTAGCAGATACCCTGAGCTGTTTGCCTGTATCAGATTCTGTTTTAGACTCACATACACCTGCTGAATATGTGAATTTAGTTGAAAATTTGGAAGATCAAAATATTTCCTATGAAAGGGTTAAGGTTATGACAAAGAGTGATCCTGTTTTGAGGAAGGTTTTCCAATGTGTTAAATTTGGGTGGATTGATAATCCTGTTATTTCTGAATATGCAGCAGCTAAAGCAGATTTAAGTATATATGAAGATGTGTTGCTATTTAGGAATAGAGTAGTTATACCAGCTGAATTAAGAAGTAGTGTACTTTCACAGCTGCATATAGGTCATAATGGTATCAGTGCTATGAAGGCTGAAGCCAGGAATTGGATATGGTGGCCTAAGTTAGATCAAGATATATCTGAGGTTACTAAAGCTTGTTCAATTTGTTTTAAAAATTTTCAAGGTTCTCAGGAAGTTACCTTATCATGGCCTGAGACGGGTAAGTCTTGGTGTAGACTCCATATGGACTATGCAGGTCCAATCAATGAAAGTTATTTCTTAGTGATTGTGGATTCACACTCAAAATTTATGGATGTTCATGTAACAAAGTCAACAACATCTACAGTAACAATTTCTATGCTGAGAAAAACTTTTTGTAATTTTGGGTTACCTGACATTGTAGTTTCAGATAATGCCTCATCATTTGTATCTGAGGAAATGGAGACTTTCTTTGAAAAGAATGGAATAAAACATATGACACCAGCCCCATATAACCCATCATCTAATGGTTTAGCTGAGAGAGCTGTAAAAACTTTCAAGGAAGGATTAAGTAAATTTAAGGAAGGTGATATCAGAACCAGAATTCGTAGATTTTTGTATAACTACAAACGTTCAATTCATTGTTCCACAGGTAAAGCTCCAGCTGAGCTAATGTTTAACAGAAACTTCAGAGGTATAATTGAGAAAATTAAACCACAAAATAAGAAGGAAAAGGTTTTGGAAAAAGAGTGTAAGTTTGAGAAGTCTGAATATAAGATTGATGATGCTGTTTTTGTAAAGAATTATGGCAAAGGTCATTCATGGTTGGAAGGGAAAGTAATTGAAGTTCTAGGTGTGAGAAACTACAAAGTGATGTTAAAAGATTTTGGAAACATTGTTTGGAAAAGACATTCTGATCAACTTATGCCTAGATATACACCAACTGTTCCCAGTAATGACACTGTACGTAAAGACAACTCGGGTAGCAGTAAACCTTTTGTGACTATGTATTCTTCAGGTCAAGGACACTGTCCTAATAGTTCAGAAGTAATCGATAAGGCTGATGAAAATTCCTCTGTAAATGTTGATAATGATGATAATGCTGTGAAAGTACCAAGTCCACAACCAGTTAGAAGATCTAGCAGAGTTGTGAAACCACCTGATAGATTGAATCTATAATTGTGGTGTTATAAAGATAAATGTTTCAGTTATGTTCATATGGATACTCCTTTTTCAATAAGGGAAAAGGGATGTGGTAAATTGAGATTAATTGTCTTATTATTATTTTTATATACATGAAAATGGTGTTAAAGAATTGTATACTGGTGCTGTAGATTCCTTATATATGTGATTCTCATATGTTTTATACTTTGTAATAGGTTTAGATCCTATACAGCACTTTTAGTCATGTGTATCTAATTGAATCCTATGTAGACATCTTTTGTTTTTGTTAAGTTACTGATACGAAGACGTTCTAGACGTCGCTTGTTTGTTTACATCCGGCTTGCAATTAAACTCAAGAAGCAAGACCCCGTTTTTCAACTTTCCTCACCGACACACTGCTACACTTGACAAAAAAAAAAAAAAAAAAAAAAATTTCATAGAAGTCTACGCACCGCTCAAAGTCGACCATCAGAAAAAAAGAGAAATATTCTATGAATCCCTCCAGAATGTTAAGAACGACTTACCATACGCAGAAAATGTAGTTATCATGGGTGATCTGAATGGACACATTGAAAAGGACCGCAAAGGACAGGCCCATAATTTACCTTATGTTAAAACATAACAAGATTTTTCAGAGATGTAAGAAACATAATATTGATGCCATGCGGTTCAGACCACAGGCTAGTTGTGTGCAAACTAAAACATGCCAAATAAAAACCTCTAAAAAGTATAGCCATGAAACGATTTTTTTAACAAATATTTGAGAGATATAGGCATTCCAATGCAGACTGAGAAAAAATAGAGCCGAAGATGCTTGTTCTCGCGTATCCCTTAGGGACCTTTTGCGGAACCTTAGGGTTCCGGGGAACCCTGGTTGAGAAACGCTGCTCTAGGTCGAAAATAGTAAAGATGCTGTCAAAATAAATAGGTAAATAGATAAAAAATAAATAAATAAATGAAAAATATAAAATGAAAAATCTAAAAATGGATAAGCACGAAGAGAATAGAAAGTTGAGAAAAGTATGTTCAAGCTAGAAGATAGGCAGAGAGAGTGAAAAATAAGTATCATTACTCCAAACATTTCTAACTAATGATTAAATGGGTTTTTATCATGGCGACGAAAGGAGTATTTGGAAAACGCAAAGTTGGAAGCTGACAAATCACAAGCTTTTATTCCTATCCGGACCAATAATATTGATTCTCATATTTGACATTTGCCCTTTCATAGCACCCGAGTGTATTCTTGGAATCATAGTCGTGTCAGTAATCTCGTGGACATTTTACTAAAGTTATTCCTATCATATTTTGCTTTCTTTGGATTTATAGAATCTTAGAAAACTTCATATTGTAGGGGTAACTATACTATTTGACATTTCTGCGTATCTCCTGGAATTGACTATGACCAGTTCTTCTACAGATAGAGGGGTTAGGGTGGGGGTTGGGATATACGAGCTTTTTCCTAAAATACAACTTTAAATATAACCAATGTCTGATTGAAATAGCATATATAATTAAAGCTCAAGTAGGAGATTTGACAAAAACTCTCGATCAAATTTTCAAATTCTCACAAGAGAATGAGAGGAGGTTAGGGAAAGAAATGAGGCTAAAGAGGAATAGGGAGGATAATATAGAAGGTATTGAAATGTAGAATAAGGTGGGAGGGAGATATCGAGAAGTGTGGGGAGAAGGAGGACGGAAGAGGGAGAAATATACGGAAGGGTGAAAAAGATGTGGATAACGGAATGGACGAGTATAGGGGATGGGAGGAGAAAGGGAGAGATAGGGAGAAAGGGGTGAGGAAAAACAAGAGATAGGATGATGAAGGTTACTGAAAACATAAGCAAGAACATAAAAACATAAGCAAGAAGGGAAGGAAAAATGGAATTGGAAAAGTGGTACGAAGTGGGGGAAACCGGGAAGGAAAAGAAGGAGAAGAAAATTTGAAGGGAAAAGGGGAACAAGAAGAAGAAGGAAAGAGAATAGATATGGGGAGTGAGGAAGATGGTTATGGTCTTGGCTGGCCAGTCTCCCACTGCGGCAAGTAAGCAATGTAAGCACATAATTGTTTCGGGTAATTGCATAAAGTATAATATATATGTATATTCTACTTACTTTTCTTTTTATTTAGTTAAATCATTTTTCCCACCTGCATTCAGGACATCATCCAGTTCTAAGACAGTACAAACACAGAATAGACCTGGCCATAGGACCAAGTTGCCCAAGATAGAACCACTACACACAAAAAAAAAAAAAAAAAAAAAACACCGGACAGATTCTATACAACCCCACACACTACCAATCCCTAGACAACACAAAATGTCCTTCCTGTGTGACTTATGGGCCTACCCAGTGGCTGTTGTCGGTTGCCTTCCGAAAGAGAGACCTTCGTAGGGGTAGAGCATAGGTAGGAGGAGATGGAGGGGTGGAATATGGGGAGGAGAAAGTGGAGAGGGTGGAGAAGGAGGAAGAGGAAGAGGAGGAGGAAGAGGAAGAGGAAGAGGAGGAGAAGGAGGAGGAAGAGGAAGAGGTAGATGAGGAGGTCCATTCGCATCGGGTCGTGCTGTTCGACAACCACATGGAAGAGTCATCGCTTGCTACCCCTTTCCCCCCTCCACCCGGAGTCATCCCGGTCCGTTTCCAGGGTCCCCTTGGTCCCCCTCAGGCGAGTCATCCGGTCCAAGTAGACCACATGGTGACCATAACGCACTTGCAACGTAAAATGACGACGATGTACATAAGGCTGGAGGGAGAGGAAGAACTGGAAGAGGTGGACGAGCAGGAAGAGGAGGAAGAAAAGGAAGAAGAGGAGGAAGAAAAGGAAGAGGAAAAGGAAGATCAACAGTAGAAATAGCAGTAGCAGATAAAACAAATTAACGACAACGCTCTCCCACAAATGAATAAATGAAGAGATAATAATAGTAATAATCATAAGAACAGTAACAATGATTGTAATGATAACAATGAAAATAATGATAAGGATAATGATAACTATAATGTTAATAATAGTAAAGATAATGATAATAGAATAAAATAATATAAACGACGATCATCATCATACTAGAAATAATATTAATAGTAATAATAATAGTGATAAAAATAACGCCAACGCCATCAGCAACGCCAACAACGACGCCAACAAACAACGCCAACAACAACGCCAAAAACAACGCCAACAACAACGCAAACAATAACGCTAACACTAAAAATAACGGTAATGCTAACTCAAACAACAACGCTAACAATAACAAAAACAATAACAATAACAATAACAATAACTTAATTTTTACTGTTATCGATATTACTATCTTCTAAAGATATTATTACCAACTTCTAAAATTATCATAATTAGTACATACTAAAATTATCGTTATTATAATTACCTCCTAAATTTATTAATTATATATTTTAAAGCTATCACTATTAGTACCATGATATGTGAGAAAGCTATAGGAAAAGGTAAGGATGTTTTTTGGGCTTTTATGGATTTGAAAAAGGCTTATGACAGGGTAGACAGGAAAGCACTGTGGGAGGTATTGCAGATATATGAGGTAGGAGGAGAGCTGTTAAGAGCAGTCAAGAGTTTTTACGAGAGTAGTAGAGTTTGTGTTAGGATTAGAAATGGAGAGAGTGAATGGTTTGAGGTAAAGGTGGGACTTCGTGTCGCCCTGGAAGTTCAATCTATATATAGATGGGGTGGTGCAAGGGTAGTGGGTCAGTTTTTTCCAATCTTATAATTATTTGTACCTTATAAAGTTATCTATACTGGTAATTTTTACTGTTATCGATATTACTATCTTCTAAAGATATTATTACCAACTTCTAAAATTATCATAATTAGTACATACTAAAATTATCTTTATTATAATTACCTCCTAAATTTATTAATTGTATATTCTAAAGCTATCACTATTAGTACCATGAAAAGTTATTATTAGCACCTTTTAAATCTATATTAAATTTTTTATAAGCAAATGATGACACGTAAATTATCATTATTAGTACATTTCAAACTTATTATTACTACCTTCTGTATTTATTATCAATATTAGTATCTTGTATATTATTATAATTCTAAAGTTATCATTATTAGTACTTTTGAATTTTTTATTAATATTACTAAAGTTATATTTATTAGTACCTTCTAAAGTTATTCTTAGTTCCTACTACAAATATTAATATTTCCTTCTAAAGTTATCATTATAACTATATTCCTTTATCAGTACCTTTTAAGGATTCCATTTTTGATACCATCGTAAGTTATTATTTTCTTCTAAATCTATTATTAGTACCTTCGACAGATACAATTATACAACTGGTAAAATTATCATTATTAGTACCTTCTAATGTTATCCTTTTAAGTGCCTGCTAAACTTATCATTATTAGTACTGTCTACATGATCAATATTAGTACGTACATTCTAAAATCATTATTAGTACCTTTTTAAGTTCTTAAACTAGTATATTCTAAAGTTATATTTACTAGATCTTTCTCAAGTTATCATTAATACCTTCTACAAATAACATTATTAGTACATTGAAAAGTTGTCATTATTGGTACCTTCTAAAGATATAAATTTTAGTACGCACTAAAGTTATTTCTATTAGTTGAAATGAACTACCTGGCGTCTGGTGAAAAAAGTAAGAAAATAATGTCTAAATTTATATCTATGACAACCTTCCTAAATTTATTATTAGTACCTTATGAATTTGTCATGATTATAACATTTTAAAAATATTATTAGTTCTTCAAATGTTATCATTATAAGTACTTTCTTAAGTTTATGCATTGAAAAGATATAATTATTAGTACCCACTAAAATGGTAATTATTTGTACCCTTAATAGTTATCATTATTAGTACCTTCTAAGATTATAATTAAAGTTATGGCTTAAATAAGAACATAAGAATAAAGGAGACTGCAAGAGACCATAAGGCCTACACTACGCAGCTCCGTATCCATCACCACCTATCATCCCCATCCATAAAGTTGTCTAATCGCTTTTTAAAACAACTGATAGTTTCAGAGCTTACTACATGGTTACTAAGTTTATTCCATTCGTCGACCACTCTATTAGTAAACCAATTCTTCCTATTTCCTTCTTAAATATAAAATTGTCCAGTTTATACCCATTACAGCGAGTCCTGCCCTGTTGTTTTATTATGATGACCTTATTTGCATCACCCTTGTTATAACCTTTGATCCACTTGAACACTTCTATTAGATCACCCCGCTCTCTGCGTCTTTCCAGAGAGTGTAAGTTAAGGTGCCTAAGCCTCTCTTCGTAAGGCAAATTTCTGAGTCCATGCATCATTTTGGTCATTCTTCTCTGTACTGATTCTAGTGAATTTATATCCACTCTGTAGGACGGAGACCAAAACTGTACCGCATAGTCAAGGATGGGTCTAACTATCGCTAAATATAGTTTGATAATTACCTCTGCACTTACAAAGGATTACAAAGGCGGAGCATGCCGACAGGAGATCTTTTGATCCATATCTAGGTCGGATGCGAAAAAAAATCATATTAATAATAAAACAATAAATAAAAACTATAATAATGTAGATAACAAATAAAATACATAAATAAATGCATAGGTATAGTTACATAATAAACAAACAGGTAATTAGTAAATTGACATATAACTAATAATAAATGAAAATCAGACAGACAAATTATAACAAAACAAAAACAAATAATATAAGATAAATTATAATCATTACAGCATCTTACTTAGGTATTTATCTAACTGATTCTTAAAGCTTCGAACTGAACTACATTGCACTACCTGTGCAGGAAGTTTATTCCATTCATTTATTACACGGTTGGCAAAGTTGTTTCTACCTACTTCCAAATTGAATCTATTTCCGGACAGTTTGAGACCATTGTTTCTTGTCCGATTCTCATTCAATGTGAAAATTTTGTCACTTTTAATGTTGTCAATTCCCTTTAAAATCTTAAAGACCTGTATCAAGTCACCTCTGAGTCTACGCTTTTTTAGGGAAAATAGATTCATGTGTTTTAATCGATTTTCGTATGATTTATTTTTGATATTTGGAATCAGTTTTGTGGCTCGCCGTTGTACTTTTTCCAGTCTGTCAATGTCTTTAATGAGATTCGGTGACCATACAGAAACAGCATATTCCAAATGTGGACGAACTAACGATTTATATAGCTTGTTAATGAGTGATGGACTTTTGAAATCAAATGATCGCGCAATCAGTCCCAGAATCTTATTTGCTTTCTCAGAGGCTGAAATACACTGCTTGGATGATTTGAGGTCGTTACTGATAATTACGCCGATATCTTTTTCACTATCCACTTTTGTTAACGAATTACCAAATAACTTGTAATCGTACTTACTGTTATTTTTACCTATGTGCATTACCTTGCATTTACTTGTGTTAAATTTCATTAGCCACTTTTCAGACCATTGCTGTAATTTATCTAAATCTACTTGAATATCTAATTGGTTGGAGTGATCATTTGCCACTCCGCACAGTTTTGTATCATCAGCAAATTTGGAAACAGTAGATTTTAGTCCATGGTCTATATCATTTATATATACTATGAATAGAAGTGGCCCAAGAACGGAACCCTGAGGAACTCCACTTGCAACACTTTTCCATCCAGAAGTTTTTCCATTTAAAACAACTCTCTGTTTTCGACCATTCAACCAATTACTAGTCCAACCTAATAGGCTACCACTTATTCCATGCAAAGCTAATTTAGTAAGTAGTCTTTCGTGTGGGACGGTTTCAAAAGCTTTTGCAAAGTCTAGATATATTAAATCTATATTGTTTCTTTTGTCATAATTCGAGATAACTGTGTTGTAGAATTCGAGTAAGTTAGTCACGCAAGAACGTTTCCGTCTGAAACCATGCTGGCTATCATTTATCAAACGGTTACTTTCTAAATGATGTTCGATAGCATCTCTGATGATAGTTTCCATTATTTTTCCTACTATTGAAGTCAAACTTATAGGCCTATAGTTATTTGGTTTCTTTTTGTCACCTTTTTTGAATATGGGAGTAACGTTTGCTAGCTTCCATTCTCTTGGGACATCTCCGGATATGATGGATTTCTTGAAAATAATTTCTAATGGAACAACAATGTAATTTTTCATTTCCTTTAAGATTCTTGGATGCCAACCGTCAGGCCCTGGTGTTTTATTAACTTTGAGTTTGTCTATACACCTTTTAATTTTTTCTTTTGTTATATTCACCGTAGTGAGTAAGTTTACCCCAGACTTTTCACAGGTTTCAGTTTGGAATTCACTTTGAGGTGTTTCGTTTACGAATACCGAGCTAAAATAATTGTTTAAGATATTACACATTCCTTCATTTGAATATTCAAGTTGACCGTCAGCAGATAATAGTGGACCAATGTGATTCCTAACAACCTTCTTATCTCTAATGTAACTATAGAATTCTTTGGGGTTCTCTTTGGATTTATCAGCGATGTTCATTTCGTATTGTCGTTTTCTTTTCCTTATTGTCTTTCTTAAATCTCTCTGTATTGATACATAATTTTCATAGTCATTAGATGCACCCGAGCACTTATATTTCTTATAAGCCTGTCTCTTTTTAGCAATACTTTTTTCAGTTTCTTTGTCGAGCCACTTTGGGCGAGCCTGATTTGGGGGACGTCTGTCCTTAAAAGGAATGTAAGTTTGAATCATCTTAGTGAGCGTATTTTGAAATATTTCCCACATCTGATCTACAGGCCTTTCGTTTAATTTTGCTTCCCAATCTGTAAGCTGAAGCTCCTGACGTAGACCTATGAACTGAGCTTTACTGAAATCGGGTATTTTAGAATCACAAGTATCTATTCTAAAATTGTTTAGGAGTTTGAATCTAACTTCTATTCGTTACCGTCCTAGCAATGAAACCTAATGCACTGTTAGCTTTATTTCTGGCGCTAATGCACTGCCAAGTCCCTCTCGCACTCAGATTTTTCTAAAAACGTGTTATCTAAGCTGTATCTATTTTCGGGGTTGTGTAGCCCTACGTTTAACACGCTACACTTAGAGATATTGAAGTTCATTTGCCATTTCACCGACCATGTTAACAATTTATTAAGATCATCCTGCAGAATCTCTGCGTCATCTCCTGACCTAATTAGGCGTCCTATTTTAGTGTCGTCCACAAACTTACTAACATCACTATTTATCCCATTGTCTAAGTCGTTTATGTACATAATGAACAACAAGGGACCCAAAACCGAGCCATGGGGGACCCCGCTAGTAACGTTGCCCCACCTAGAGTTTATCCCATTTATGGTGACCCACTGTTTTCTGTTACTAATCCAAGCTCTAATCCATTCTAACACTTTTCCTCCTGTGCCATGGGCTTTGATTTTATTTAGTAGTCTCTGGTGTGGTACCTTGTCGAACGCTTTGCTAAAGTCAAGGTAAATAACATCGTAATTATCATTGTTATCTGACGCCTTATATATTTTATTGTAAAAGGATAGAAGATTAGTCATACATGACTTACCCTTGGAGAAACGATGTTGTGAATCACGAATGAAATTATGTCCTTATAGTCTATTTACTATTATTGATTCAAGCATTTTTCCTATAACAGATGTCAAACTGATTGGCCTGTAGTTGCATATAGATGATCTATCTCCCTTCTTAAAAACAGGAACAACGTTTGCTTGCCTCCAAGCAGTTGGCACAAAACCAGTGTCTACCGATTTATTGAATATTTCAGTTAACTGGTCACAGATTTCATATTTACACTCCTTAAGCATTCTTGGAAAATTTCGTCTTGACCCGGAGATTTTGTAGCAATCTACTTGACTACTTCTTCTTTACTAATGTTGATATTAGATAGATTACTTTCTTCATCCCCTCTGAAAATCGGATTGCAGTCAGGTACTTTATCTAACCGATTCTATCATGACATTTTCATTGCTTTTAATTTGTCCTATTCTTTCTTTATTTTTTGTTCTGTAGAGATAAAAGAAACCCTTTGGGTTGGATCTTGCATGACTAGCAACCTTAATTTCATAGTTACGTTTTCCTGTACGTGTATTCTTTTTAACCAGCCTTGCCATTTCGTTATATCTTGATCTAAGTTGTGTTTCCCCGTTTTTTTTTTTTTTTTTTTTTTTTTTTTTTTTTTTTACGTAAAGTCCTCTTTTCATTCCGATCTCATGTTTCAATCTGTCCGTCGTACATTTGGGAGTATTGCTATTTTTCCGCATTGACTTCAGGGGGATAAATGTATTTTGTGCATTAATAATTAAATCAGTTAGATTGCTATACATTTCATCCAAATCGCTGACCTATCTGTTGAGCCCTCGCCCCCAAATGACATGACCCAAGGTATGCATATTACCCTCCGTGACCCGACCTCTAGTCATGACTTGACCCCCAGTCACGCACCGAGACCCGACAATGTTCGAAACGTCCGCATGACATTTCGTATTCAATTTCAAATAGGTTTTTATATTGTCAAATTTTGCTTTCCTAAAGTTTGGTACTAGGACGTTATCTGTACTTTTTATTTTTCCCAAATAACATTAAATCCTATTTCTTGATGATTGCTAGAGCCTAGACTATCTCCCACTATTACGCTGCTAATTTGGTGCTCATTATTAGTTAAAATTAAGTCCAAGGTATTTTGTCCCCTCGTAGGATCGATAATCACTTGTTTTAGGAAATTATCCTGCATCACATCTAGGAATTTCTTCGCTTCATGATCTCCTATTAAAGTTTTCCAGTCAATGTTTCTATAATTAAAATCTTCCATGATCATAACGTTTTTGCACTGGGACGCTCTGTGAATTTCATGAATCAGGCGATCAGTCTGCTCAAGGCTGAGGTTAGGAAGTCTATACAAGATGCCAATAATAACTTTCTTATTCTTGCCTATAACCTCTACCCAAATAGGTTCCGTACAGTCCTCTTCCTTAATCGAATTGTTGATTATACAGTTTAATGTATTATTGTATTACGCTGCTAATTTGGTGCTCATTATTTGTTAAAGTTAAGTCCAGGGTATTTTGTCCCCTCGTAGGATCGGTAATCACTTGCTTTAGGAAATTATCCTGCACCACATCTAGGAATTTCTTCGCTTCATGATCTAAACTTTCCCAGTCAATGTTTCTATAATTAAAATCTCCTATGATCACAACGTTTTTGTACTAGGACGCTTCACTAGTTATCATTATTAGGACATTATCAATTCATTATTATTAGTGACTTCTAAAGTTATCATTATTAATACTTTCATGAGCTATCATTACAAGTAACCTATAGAGTCATCATTATTACTACCTTCTAAAATTATCATTATTATTACATTGTGAAGATCTCATTAATAGTGATGTCTAAAGTTACCATTATTAATAACTTCAAAAGTGATCACTATTAGTACTATCCAGTGTTATCATTATTCATAGCTTCTAAATTGGTCAATGTTAGTACCTTCTAAAGTTATATTTATTAAAACTTCTTTAAAATTGTAATTTTTAGTAACTCCTAAAATATTATTAGTACCTTCTATGGTTCTTATTGGTACCTTCTAAAGTTGTCCTTGTCAGTACCTTATAAAACAATCATTAGTAGTACCTTCTAAAGTTATTTACATTAGTTCATTCTAAATTCATCAGTATTACTACCTTTTAAAACTATGATTATTAGCTACTTCTAAAGTTATTATAAGTACCCTCTAAAGTAATCATTATCTGTAACTTCTAAAGTTACCAAACTATTCTTACTATTATTAGTACTGTCCACAATTATCGTTCTTAGTACTGTCGACTGTTATAATTATTCGTATTTTCTAAATCTGTAATTATTAGTACCTTCTAAACTTAATATTAGTAAGTTCTCAATTTATCTTTATGATAACATCTAAACATAATTTCTAAATATATTGTGATATGGTTTGGACAAGCCAGGGAAATGAAACTCACAATAACACTACGCACTCGGCATTTAATTAACTCTAAAGTCGTAAAGGGAAAACCTAAGAGCAAAGGGGAACTTGAAGCTTGGACAGGAGAGCTGCTTGAAGAGGTGTACCGCTTGGAGAGGAGAGCTGCCTGAAGAGGAGTACCGCTTGGAGAGGAGAGCTGCTTGGAGAGGAGAGCTGTTTGAAGATGTCGTGTCCTGGAGTGAACTGCTCGTCTCGGCTCGGTCCCCCTGCTTATAAAGGAGGCTGGTGCGGAACCAGGCGAACTTTCCGGGCTCCTGATTGGTCTACTTAGTTTTGGTGCGGGCGTCTTTGCTATGCTTACCAACTATAGCTAGCGGTACATAGGCCTAGGTCGAGCCGTATGCCGACCGGTCTCCTGCGAGTTTTCCGAGCTCCTGTTTGGTCAGTTATCTTGCGCTAGGACGTCCTTGCTGAAGTATTCTGGACTAAAGATCAGATTTGAACTGGGAGCCCCTGTCGGTGGCAATGGTGCGGGGGGCACCAAATCTGGATACCCAACCGGAGGGGAAAGCACGGGCTGTTGTCTCGGCAGATATATCCGGGAGAGGGATCGCCTCTGGCCACCTGGTATACCTGTCGACGCACGTGAGCAGTTAACGCATGCCATGCGACGGTGGAAGGGGGCCCACAATATCCACATGGACTGATTGGAAGCGTGCTGTGGGTGTAGGGAAACGTTGGAGTGGGGCGTGGACGTGGCGCGTGACCTTTGAAGACTGGCAGGGAAGACAGGTGCGGGTCCATTCTCTGACGTCTTTGTTGATGCCTGGCCAGACGACCCGATCCGTAAGGGGACGTTGTGTTGCCCGGATACCAGGATGACTGCGGTCGTGGAATGCCAAGAACACATCCTTGCGATGATAGGCGGGGATGTACGGCTGGGGTTTGCCTGTAGAGACGTCACACCACAATGGTACAGGAGTATTGGGGAGCTGTCGGAGCCATGAAGGGGTAGGAGACGGAGTTCCTCGTCGTTACCCTGGGAGGCAGCGATGCGGGCGTAGTCGACGTGGTGGTGATCAGGGAGGATGCTGGAGGTAAGGCGTCGGCCACTTGGTTGCCCTCTCCCTTGATGTACTCAATGTGAGTTTCAAATTGGGATAGGCATGACAGTTGCCGAGAGACTTGGTCAGTGGTGGTCGGAGATCCTGTCCAGTGCATGGGTGAGCAGTTTGTGGTCGGTAAGGATGGTAAATGTCCGGCCTTCTAAGAAATAGAGGAAGTGCTTCACGGCTGAAAATATGGCCAGAAGCTCCCTGTCGAATGCACTATAGCGCATTTGGGAAGGATCCAGTCGTTTGGAGAAGAATGCAATCGGCTGGAGCTGTATGTTGACCCTCTGCTGGAGGACTGCGCCTATCGCTGTGAAGGAGGCATCGGTGGTAAGGACGGTGGGGGCGTGGGCCACTGGGTAGGACAGGCGGGCAGCCTGTACAATAGCAGCCTTGACCTGCCCAAATGCTTGGGTAACTTCAGACCATTTCACGGGTCCGACTGACCGCTTGGAACGGTTCTTGGTGAGGTCGTTCAGTAGTGCGAGTTTGGCGGCTGCATCGGGGATGAATCTGATAGTAGTTGACAATCCCTAGGAATTGGCGCATTATCTTGACGGATGTTGGCTGTGGGAAGTCTATGATGGTGGCCAGTGGCCTTCTGAGGGAGAGGGTACAGGCCTGCTGTTGAGATGCGATGTCCGAAGAAATCGAGCGATGACACTCCTACGAGGCATTTAGACAGGTGGGTACGGAGGCCATACTCTTGCAGTCGGCGGAAGAGAAGGCGGGGGTGTTGGCGGTGGTGGTCGTGATTGTCCGAGGCCACCAATATATCATCGATGTAGACGGTGACTAGGTTGAAGTCTCTGAGGGCGTGGTCCATAAACCGCTGGAACGTCTGGGCAGCATTATGCAGGCCAAACGAACGGCGTGGCGATTGCTGTCTTCTGGATGTCCTCTGGTACCACAGGAATCTGGTGGAACGCCGCCCTAACCAGGTTGATCTTGGAGAAGACTTGCTTCCCGGAGAGCTTGAAATGGAAATCTTGGGAGTGCGGGATGGGATAACGGTCGGCCTTTGTGATGCGGTTAAGTGGGCGATAGTCACCGCAGACCAGCCACTGGTTGGGTGGTGGAGGTGTCTTGGGGACCATGTGGAGTGGCGATGACCACGCACTCTCCGATAGGCGGATGATGCCTTGGTCAAGGAGGTCTTGGAATTCTTGTTTGGCGGTGACCAACTTCTCTGGGGAGAGGCGTCGAGGCTTGCTGTAGACCGGCGGGCCGATTGTTTGAATGTGATGCACAATGTTGTGGGGGCGGGTAGTGGTGACCTTGCGTGGAGACGTCAGCTGAGGAAAATCTTGCAGGATGCGTGTGTATTCGCCAGTTGGTTGAAAGGAAGATACTTTAGGAGAAGAGGCGTTGGTGGTAGTTCCTGGTATGCGTCTTGTTGCATGGTACAGCAGTTATCCTTGGCGCCGACTGCCATTTTGTAGTATTGTAGGAAGTCGTAGCCAAGAATGGGTTGGCGGACATCTGTGATAACGAAGGTCCAAGAGGACTTGCCATTCTGGAGGTCCAAGACGCTGTAGTGGCTGCCGTACGTGGCGATGGGTGTACCGTTAGCTGCAAGCAGGTCGTACGACGGAGGGCTTGTACCTTGGCTTAGGTCCCCCGTCGGAGGCATGATGCTGACGGCTGAGCCAGTGTCCACCAGGAACGATAGGCCAGTTTGACTATCGCGCACTGAGAGGAGGGTGTGGGCATGGTTAGCGGGGGAGGGAGTGCTTACCGACAAGGTTGTGTACACTTGAACGCCTTGTTGCCGAAACGGGTATGGTACCAGCAGGGGCCACTATCCTGTCCCGGGACGGTGGTTCGTGGTGTTTGATGGCATTCCAAAAACAGATTCAGCAATTTCTTCATGTCGGGGATTTCCCGCCGTAGCTGCTGCACACTTTGATCCTCGGCATTGTACGATGTAAGCGTGTTTTTTTCTCACTGCACTAATGTCTGAGGGACAGCTGGTTGGAGGGTTGTAACCGTGAATCCCGCGATCACTAGCATCTGGTTTCTCACTGCGCACTTCACTTATATTATGTATCGCATCGTCACTGTAAATGATACTCCTCACAGAGAGCGTGGCGTGTGTCGTAGCCTGTAAGGACCTATAGGGCTGGTACATCCTGTGGCGATGGAGCAGTAGGCGTCGTCGTCCTTGTCGGCGGCTAGGGCTTCCAGATTTAACTGCAGGGCCTCCGGAATCTTAGCGAGGTGTAATGACCGGAGGAGTTCCTTGGGCAATTGCACCTTTGCCCGTGCGTTAAGGGTGGCAATTCTCCTGAAGAGTTGTGATGGTCGGTCGTTTCTGATTTCGCTGTACTGGATTTCCTTGTACAGCTCGTTATCGGGCCTGGCGTAGTGTTTCCTCAAGGCAGTCTTGAGGGCTGCACACTTATCTTTCACCGGTGGTGAACTGACGACGTCAATATGATTATTAGTACCTTTTAAAATTGTCATTAAAGTTATGACTTTATTATTTATTATTATTGGTACCTTCTAATTAATTATTTTCATTATCATTAGTGACTTCTAAAGTTGTTATTGCTATTGATAATTCCCTAGGCTATCATTACAGTAACCTATAGAGTATCATTTTAGAACTTTCAAAATATCTCACTGTTAGTACTTTCTTAAGTTATCATTATTAGTACCTTCTAAAGTTATCATTATTATGACCATGATGTACTACCTTAGAAAATTATCATTATTATTAGCATATAATGATCTCATTATTAGTAATTTCTAAAATTACCATTACTAGTACCTTCTAAAGTGTTTTTATTATTCATACTTTCTATATTGGTCAACGAAGTACCTTATAAAGCTATCTCTATTAAAACTTCTCTAAAACAATAATTTTTAGTACATACATACATATACCAAGGCTTTTTTCCCCTTTCAAGGGAGGTAGCCAAAAAGGAAAAGGCATAAAATCATTCCCACCCATTCCATCCCTGAATACACTCCACACCCCTCCACCCTCTTATCTTAGCACCTCCTGGATGACGGGTCATCCAGGAGGCATTTATTCGCTTCTCTCAATCTACATTCTACCTCCACCTTCACTCCACCTTTTCCTGCCACATTCGCACCCAAGTATCTAAAACTATCCACTTCCTCCAGTCGCTCTCCCTTAATGCTCACTTCCAGTCTACTGCCACTTGCACCCCTTGTACATCTCATCACCTTACTTTTACCCACATTTATCTTCAGCTTTCTTCTATCACACACTCTCCCAAACTCTGTCACCAACTTACTCAATCCCTCCTCCGATCCTGCCAAAAGCGCAGTATCGTCCGCAAACAACAGCTGGCTCACCTCCCACTTCTCTCCATTTTCTTTAACCATCTCCAATCCCTGACCCACTACCCTTCCATTTACCTCTCGCACTACCCCATCCATGTATAGGTTCAACAGCCAGGGTGACATAACGCATCCTTGACGAAGTCCCACCTTTACCTCGAACCACTCACTCTCTCCATTTCTAATCCTGACACAAGCTCTACTACTCTCATAAAAACTCTTGACAGCTCCTAGAAGCTTTAATCCTATCCCGTAAATCCGCAAAACCTCCCACAGTGCCTTTCAGTCTACCCTGTCGTAAGCCTTTTCCAGATCCATAAAAACCCAAAAAACATCCTTCCCCTTTCCTATAGCTTTCTCACATATCTGTCTTGCCACAAAAATCTGATCTACACAACCTTTACCCGTCCTAAATACACACTGTTCCTCACCAATTACTCCTGTTCCTCTCCTAATCCTCTCAATCAAGATCCTCCCATAAGCCTTCCCAACTACACTTAACAAGCTAATCCCTCTGAAACTACCACATTTACACTTGTCCCCTTTTCCCTTGTAAAGTGGAACTACACAGGCACTCCTCCACTCCTTCGGCACTCTACCCTCTCTCCAGCAAACATTAAATAACCTCACCAACCAGTCCACCATCACTGTACCTCCCTTTTTCAGACAATCTGCATGGCATCCATCCAGACCAGGTGCCTTACCTGCTTTCATCATCTTTACAACTGCCTTCACTTCATCCTTCCTTATTTCTCATCCATTTTCCTCACTCATCACGGTCATTTTCTTAGCATTTCCCACTGCAGCTATCTTTCCCCCCCTATCCTCCTTCACATTTAGCAACTCCCTAAAATATTCTGCTCATCTTCCCCTTACTGCCTTCTCTTCCATTATCATCTCTCCATCTGCACCTTTTACCTTTTCTTCTCTACTTGATTCGCCTCCTCTTCCTCTCTTAATTTCTTTCCAAAACATCTTTTTATCACTTTCAAAATTTTCTGTCATACTCTTACCCCATTTTACATCTGTTCTCCTCTTTGCCTCCTTTACCTTTTGCTTTACTTCTCTTTTATGTTCTTTGTACCTCTCATATGACTCCCTCGTCCTATTTTGTAACCAATCTGTGAAAGCTCGCTTCTTCTCTTCTATAGCCTTCTTTGTTTCCTCATCCCACCCTTCCTTCTATTTCCTCCTGTCCTTCTTGTTCCACACACCATCTTTGCACACTTTGTGACTCCCTCCTTGAACCATCCCCATTCCTCCTCCACACCTAGCTCTACTCTATCCTTCACTCCCTCCCACTCCTCCTTCAGCTTCTTCTTGTACTCCTTCGCCCTTTTCTTTTCATTTAAAGAGTTCACTCTAAGCACCCCCCTACCTTTTGTCCCTTTCCTCTTTCTCCATCTATCCTCCATCTATCCTCCACTATCCTTCCTCTCTTAATTTCTTTCCAAAACATCTTTTTATCACTTTCAAAATTTTCTGTCATACTCTTACCCCATTTTACATCTGTTCTCCTCTTTGCCTCCTTTACCTTTTGCTTTACTTCTCTTTTATGTTCTTTGTACCTCTCATATGACTCCCTCGTCCTATTTTGTAACCAATCTGTGAAAGCTCGCTTCTTCTCTTCTATAGCCTTCTTTGTTTCCTCATCCCACCCTTCCTTCTATTTCCTCCTGTCCTTCTTGTTCCACACACCATCTTTGCACACTTTGTGACTCCCTCCTTGAACCATCCCCATTCCTCCTCCACACCTAGCTCTACTCTATCCTTCACTCCCTCCCACTCCTCCTTCAGCTTCTTCTTGTACTCCTTCGCCCTTTTCTTTTCATTTAAAGAGTTCACTCTAAGCACCCCCCTACCTTTTGTCCCTTTCCTCTTTCTCCATCTATCCTCCACTCTCAACTTACCTTCCACCAAAAAATGATCTGATATTCCCCCACCCTCTCCCCCTAGCACATGTACATCCTTAACTCTTCCTATCATAATCCTATTTACCACTACATAATCCATTAACGCTCTATCTACCACCCTTCCATCCACCACCCTCTCCCATGTGTACTTATGCTTGACTTTCTTCCAAAACACTGTATTTGCTATCATCGACTCTCTTTCTAGACACATTTCCACCATCAACTCTCCACTACGATTCTTTCCTGGAATTCCACATTTCCCAACCACTCCATCGATTGGATCATTTCCTACCCTAGCATTAAGGTATCCCAGTACTATCACATTGACATTTCTCCCTAAATCCTCTATGCATTCATTTAAATCTATCCAAATAGCCTCCCTTTCTTCTACACTCTTCTCACTGCCAGGCCCATATGCACTTACAAAAACCCACATCTCCTTTCCCAGTTTCACCTTCATCCACATTATCCTTGAGAAAACCTCCTTCCACTCCACTACACGTTTACCTATCTCTTCACTTACTAATATAGCCACCCCTTCCCTCCCTCGCCCTCTCTTCACTCCTGATAACCTCCCACTTACACTCCCGAACTTACACTCGTCCTTCCCTTTCAACTTAGTTTCACTCAAAGCCAACACATCCATCTTTCTTCTCATAAACATACTACCTATCTCTTCCCTTGTACTCTCATCTGTACCACATCCACGCATATTAAAAGACCCAAACCTTAGGGTGCTGGTCGGAAAACTCCTAGACCCTCTTATGCCTTTACTTTTTTTAGGAATGTCCCCTGTGGGGCTACAAGGAGAAGGATGCCTAGTCCCAATCCCCGTCCCTTTCTTCTCGGCTCTTACGATCCAAGTGGAAATACTTGGTGGGAGTATTCTTTTCCCCCACCACAGAGAATGTAGGCGAAAAAGGAAATGAATATTCAGAGAAATTGTACAGGACAGTAACAAGGGGTTGGGGGACAGCATAACGGAGGGACAGTCGTAGTATAAAAGTGTCATCATTTCTCTATGAACAGAGTTTTCCTCTATCACAGACAAAATTATGTGTGGCTCTGGTCCGTAGGGGCGCCCCATATAGACCCTACATGCTACTTTGCCACAATAATATGCAGCCAATACCCCAGACGGGGTATACTTTTTAGTACTTCCTAAAAATATTATTAGTACCCTCTATAGTTATTATTGGTACTTCTAAAGTTGTCCTAGTTAATACTTTATAAAACGATTATTAGTGGTACCTTCTAAAGTTATTTACAATAGTTCATTCTAAAGTTATCATTATTAATTCCTTCTCTAGCTATGGTTATTAGTTACTTCAAAAGATACTAAGAGTACTTTCTAAAGTTATCATTATTTGTAACTTAAAGTTACTATTGTACCCTTACCATCATTAGTACTCTCCACAATTATAAATATCATTACATTCTAAAGTTATCATTAATATTACTGCCGACTGTTATCATTATTAGTATTTTCTAATGTTATAATGATTAGTACCTTTTAAAGTTATCAATATTAGTAAGTTCTCCATTTATCTTTATTAGTACCATCTAAGCATATTTTCTAAGATATAATCATTAGTACCTACTAAAATGATCATTATTTTTACCTTCAGTAGTACCTTCTAAAGTTATTATTAAAGTTATGGCTTTAATAGTTATTACTATTAGTACCTTCTAAATTCATTATTCTAAAGGTACCTTCTAAAGTTATCCCATTTATCATTATTAGTACCTCCTAAGCTATCATTACAAGTAACCTATAGGTTTATCATTTCAAATTTTTAATAATTTCTCATTGTTAGTACTTTCTTAAGTTATCATTATAAGTACCTTCTAAAGTTATCATTATTACCACCATAATTTATTATTACTGCCTTCTAGAATTATCATTATCATTACCTTATAAAGATCTCATTATTAGTAATTTCTAAAGTTACCATTATTAGTACCATCTAAAGTGATCATTATTAGTACTATACAGTGTTATCATTATTCTTACTTGTTACTTCAGCTCCCAGTAGTAGGCGTTATGCCTTTCAGCTGTCCATAACGACTACTATTGGGAGCCGAAGTAAGAATAATGATAACAAGGGATAGAATATCCTAAAATGTTATTAGTACCCTCTAGTTTTTATTGGCTCCTTCTGATATTGTCCTTCTTAGTACCTTATAAAATCATTAGTACTACCTTCTAAAGCTATTTACATTAGTTCATTCTAAATTTATCATTATTACTTCCTTATAAAGTCATGGTTTTTAATTCTAAAGTTATTATAAGTACCCTCTAAAGTTATCACTATTTGTAACTTCTAAAGTTACAATTCTAACCTTACCATTATTAGTACCGTCCACTATTTTCAATAATAGTACTCTTAAAAGTTATCATTATTAGTATTTTCTAAAGTTATAATCATTAGTGTAATTATTAGTTATCAATATCAGTAACTTCTTATCTTTATTAGTACCATCTAAACATATTTTTTAAACTTATTATTATTAATACCTTCTAAAGTTATCATTATTAATATTTTTATTTTAAAGTTATGAGTACATTTCCCATTTATCATTATTAGTACCTTCTAAAGTTATTTATTAGAACAAAATTACCAGTATTACTTCACTCTAAAGTTATCATTATTAGTACATTCTAAAGTTGTCATAAGTAGAACTTTCTAAAATTATCATTATTAATATATAGTAGCCTTGTTATAAAGGGCCTTCTAAAGTTATCATTACTAGTACTGTCTAAATTTATCACTATTATTACTTTCTATAATCATCATTTTTAATACCCTCTCATCTTACGATTATTATTTACTAAAGTAATCATTATTAGTATCTTCTAAATGTATCATTATTATTACATTCTCGAGTTATTAATACTCATTTTTACTATTTCTCTAAACTTATCCATGCTGGTCCCTTCTAAAGATATCATCAGTACCTTTAAAAGTGCTACATCAAAATATCATTCACACATACTCCCTCATCCCTATCCCTCACCCACTCCATTTCATGCATTACAGCATCATCTCTACGCAACCATTGTCCACTCACCACTATCTTTTTTTCTTTTCCCTTCCTCCCTCAACATATATTCCCCTCTTTCCGAATTACTGCTTTGCCCCAACCACATCCATCCGTTATCAGTAACTTCTAAAGATGTCATTATTAGCACTTTTTAAACTTATCTTTATTAGAATCTAAAGTTATCATTATTAGTACCTTCTAAAGCTTCCAGTACTGGGATATTCACTTTTATTGTTATTTGTACATCCTAAAGTAATGATTTTTTGCATAAATTTATCATTATTAGTTCCTTCATTATTAGTACTTTCTAAAGTTATTAATTTCACCTCTAAAATTATCTTTATTAGTACCTAAAATTACCATTATATTTTACCTACTAACATTAACATCACATTCTAAAACTGTAATTATTAGAACCTTCCTCAATTATCATGATTTGTACCTTCTAAAGTTATAAATATTAGCACATTCTCAAGTTACAATTGTTATTACCTACCAAAGTTATTATTGATACCTTGTAAAATTATCATTATTAATGACTTCTAAATTTCTCATTATTAGATCCTTCTAAAGGCTTCATTATTAGTATCCTCTAAAGTTATCATTATTTGTATTCTAAATTTATCATTATCCGCCCCTAAAGTTATCATTAATAGTATCATCTAAATTTTTCGTTATTAGTACTTTCTAATGTTATCATAAATATTTTATTAATAGTAAATTCTAAAGTTATCATTATCAGTAACTTCTAACGTTATCATTAATATCATCTTATGAAGTTATCATTATTAGTAACTACTTCCATAGTTATCGTAATTAGTACCATCTAAAGTTATTGTTATTAATACCTAGTAAAGCTATCATTATTACATAAACACGGCAAAGGAAACATGGACTGTAAGTGAAGCGTTTAGTCCAGTCGTTTGGTCTGTTGACTTTCTCAAAGGAATGAACATATTGGTGTGTGTGTGTGTGTGTGTGTGTGTGTGTGTGTGTGTGTGTGTGTGTGTGTGTGTGTGTGTGTGTGTATGTGTGTGTGTGTGTGTGTGTGTGTGTGTGTGTGTGTGTGTGTGTGTATGTATGTGTGTGTGTGTGTGTGTGTGTGTGTGTGTGTGTGTGTGTGTGTGTGTGTGTGTGTGTGTGTGTGTGTGTGTGTGTGTGTGTGTGTGTGTGTGTGTGCGAAATCTGGAAAAATGTTCCCACGGGCTTTTAGGTGAGCCCGTTTGGAGGGTGATTTTAAATTATGAGTGTGTGCGGGTTTAACCACACCCACTCATACATTCACAAGATGTGCATACGCATGTGATATACGTATGCACATCCCGGCGAATGCACTCTTCATAACGTGAACGGTGTTTGGTGTTTCAAGTAATGGTTGTGTACACAAGTGATATATATATATATATATATATATATATATATATATATATATATATATATATATATATATATATATATATTTAAATTTATAGGGGGGCTGGCACTCCACCAGCCGACGCGGTCCGTAATTACTTAAGTGGCTGCATAGGCGGCGCACAAGACCCTCAGATGTTGTCGGAGGCCCTCTTCTCAGAAAAGCAGTTGCGGGGCAGTTCTTGATGTAGTGGTCAAGGGTGGCTTCTGGGTGGCTGCAGTGCTGGCATCTTCTTCTCCTGCCGTAGAGTTGGTCTTTATTTGCCAGACACAACGGTCCTCCTGCCGTAGACGGAAGAGCAGAGTTTCCACTTTTCTTGGTGTGGAGCGAGGAAGTACAAGGGGCTCGTAGTTTGTGACTGACCTGTACCACCTCGCCCTCTCTGACACCTCTGCCTCCAGTCTGTGCTGAAGGAACCGTTGTACCTGATTAAGAGCCCTGGTGCGTATGCGCAACTGATTTCTGTTGAGAGGGACGACAACATCGACTTCGGGTCTTTGGCGCGCCGCTTCTAATGCGGCGTCGGCTAGCTCGTTACCTGGGGACGCCCACGTGGCTCGGCACCCAGTTGAGCGTAACACACCTGCCATGTTGATGTAGCTTCAGCAGGAGTGCTAGGATGGAGGTCAGTAGGCGTACATTGTAGCTGGGCTGTGTTGAATCTAAGCTGCATAGCAGACAGTGAATCCGTGTGGATCACCACAAGACCAGTTCGTGATATTAGAGCATGCGCTAACGATCCTTGGACCGCTATGGCCTCAGCTTGGAGAGTGGACGCATGGTTAGATACTCTCCTGCCGAAGGTCAAACCATCCGTCATGAAAGCAGCTCCCGTACTACGGGGCCTGTTGGGGTCTACGGAGCCATCCGTGTAATAGACCACCATTCCAGGTTCCGACAGTGCGCGGATGCCTTGTAGGGCCTGCACTCGTACTCTTTCCTGATCACATAACTTGTTCTTACTGGGAAGCTTTGTGACAACGAAGGTTGCAGGTATCGACAGCCATGGTGGTGGGGACTTGAACTCTGGGTGTGGAGAGTTCCTACCCTTCTCAAGGAGAGCGCTGGTGAGCCCGAAGGAGTCCAGGAGCCCAGCCGCCTGTGATAGCCAGGTACCGGAATGGATAAGAGTATCCACCCGTCCCAGAGCCATCACTAGTCTCTGACTCAGCTCAGTTATCCTGGGGCTCTGGACTATCTTGGCAAAAAAGTCGACCTCCAGCCTTCTGACCCGTGATGTTAATGAAGGCAATGAAGCCTCCATCTGGAGGTTAACAATCTTGGTCCAAGGTTGAGCTCCTAGGATAATCCTTACTGCGGCATTTTGGCAAAGCTCCAGGTCTTCAAACTAGGCAGTCGCCACATTTATGTGAGCTGGGGCAGCATAGTCCACCAAACTGCGGACTGCTTGCACATTGAATGTGCGAAGGACCTGATGCGTGGCACCAAGTGCCTTCCCCGACATTGCTCTCATAACTGTGGTTCTTGCCTTCAGTCTCTCCTTGAGATAGGCAAGTTCCTTCTGAAAGGTGAGCCTCTCATCAATCCAGACCCCCAGGTACTGAAACTGGTGAACCCAGTCCAGCCTAAGGTCCTGGATGGTGATGTGTTCCCCTTCTTTCCAGGGTCTTAATGCCATGGCCTTCGATTTTGTAGGGGAGATCTTTAACCCTAACCTGCAACATTCTGCCGCCACAGTGCTTAAGCAACGCTGGGCCCTGCTAAAGCACCGCCGTTTCCCAGTAATTATGAGTGCAATGTCATCTGCATAAGAGACGAGCACATTGAACAGAGTAGGGCTGAGGACCCCCCCCCCTACACACACACACACTGTGGAGTGCCATTCTCCAGCAATCTGGCCTCTGATATGTGACCCTGAAATCTTACTTTCGCAGACCGGTGACTGAGATAGTCAGCAATCCAAGAAAGCAGCTTGCCTTTTACGCCCTTGCGAGCAAGGGTGTCTAATATCACAAGTGGACTGGCCAGCTCGAACGCCTTTTCCAAATCCAAAAAGACCACGATGGACGGTGTGCCACTGACAGCATTGAAGAGTGTTGCTATACTGTTTGCTGTGCCAGTGCCCTTGCAGTAAGCATGTATATGCTCATGCATTGGGCCCAGTTTCCACAGCAGCCTGTTTAGCACCATCCTCTCCGCTGTCTTCCCCATGCAGCTTGTCAGGCTGATGGGGCGAGAAACACCAGGTTCTTTTGGCTTTGGAATTGGCGTTATGATTGCCGTCTTCCAGGCCGTTGGTAGGTTGCCAATCCTCCAAGACGCGTTTATCACCCTTAGAAGTGCCTCGTCACCTGCTGGCCCAAGATGGGTCAGCATGGAATAGGTGACGAGGTCCTCTCCAGGTGCCGTGTCTGAGCTGGTCTTGTGTGTGACCCGTAGCTCCTGAAGCGTAAAGCTAGTGTCAGTATCATCCGACCGACTCATCATGTCCTCAACACTATGGCGCCTCACTCCTTGGAGGTCCTGCAGTGTGTCTTGAACACACTGCGGGAGTGAGATGCTGCTGGAGCGAGAGACGAACTCCTGCACCAGCCGCTGCGCCTCAGCATCAGGGGGATGATGAGTGCGTCGCGGTTGAGTCCTGCTAGTAGCTTTACGGAGCTTGGACCACAGCTCTGCTAGGGAGGTGTGAGCGTTAAAGCCGTCACACCATTCAAGAAATTTAGCTCTTTTGGCATCTGTAGCTATGACGTGAGCGTCATGAACTGCAGCGCGCAAGTTGGCCAAATTGGTCTGAGTTCGGCGCCGTCGAAAAACACGCCTAAGCATGTTCACCCGATGGTTGGCCTCTCTCACCTTGGGGGTATAATACCAGCTGTTCTTATGTTCCCTGGGGGACTGGCGAGTCTTTGGGATGACTCTGTTGGCAGCCACCTGAAGGGCTGCAGAAAAGTCAACTTCTAACGTTTCCACGTCCTGTGGTGGAACGTAGGACGATGCCCATTCTTCAACAGATCTCTCAAAGACTGGCCAGTTTGCCAAAGCAGTCTTCCACCTGGGAACAGGTAATACAGCTGGTATGGGTGGTGCATCCCGTATGTGCACAGAGACACCGAAGTGATCGCTAGTGACAATATGATGCACCTTCCAGGTTACCCTAGGGAGGAGAGTGGCTGTCGCCAAGGTCAGATCAAGTCGTCCACCTTGCACGTGCGTCGGATTTCCATCATTCAACAACGCAATGTCAGGGCATTCATCTAATACGTAATTTAAGTGGCACCCAGCGACATTGGGCCCATGGGGCGACATCAAAATATTGTAATGGGCGTTGAAGTCCCCTCCTATGATGAGGAGCCTGTCCGCAGCAAGAGCACACACTTCTCCAAGGTCCAGTTCCGCTCTAAGGCCCCTGTATATGTTATAGATGGTGTACGTTTTGTGCGCTCGATGGAGTCGAACTGCAAGAACCTCTACACCATCTCTACATGATACAGGGTCCATGATCTCACTACAGGGGATGGATGATTTGACTAAGATCATACACCCCCTAGTAGTGGGTAAGCGAGGGAGGGAGAAGATGCGATATCCCGGAAATCGCACCTCATCTCTCACCAACGTCTCCTGGAGAAGCATGATATCGTAATTATGCTCTTGTGCAAGCGCAAGGAGATACGAGCTTTTACTGTGGAACCCGTTTACGTTCCACTGTAGCAACCTTAAGTGATCATTGAACAGGGCGATGTTCTTCCCTGTCTAATTCCATGACGTCTTCATCTTGTCCTCCCTGGTCAAAAGACAAGATGGGTTGCGAATTTTGAACAGTGGCGGTATTTTCCTCATCATCAGAAGAGGAGTTTTCAAGCCGCAGGGTACATACACGGTGTTGGGGCTTGGCAGAAGGCACTTTCCTCGTCTTTGCTCTTGCTGTTGTGGTCGCTTTGCCAATTGTAAAAGTGGGTGCGGCGGGCTTTGGGGAAGTGGAAGAGGATGAGGATGAGGTAGAGGCAGGGGAGGATACAGGGGAGGAGGCAGGAGAGGAGGCGGAAGATGAGTAGGTAGAGGGGGAGGGAGTCCTCTTCTTTCGCCTAGGTTTCTTGGACGGGTTCCTTTTCTCTTTTAGGAGCTTGAGCACGTTCTTGACGGCCGTATCTAACATGGCTAGTGTCTTCTCTGGGTCACTTTCCCCTAGGGTAGTTGTTATTCCAGAGACTACACCAGTCACAATCAGTTCGATATCATCCTCTCGCAGGGGGTTGATATCAGACGGATACTGAGGTGGAGGGACCTGCCTCTCCTGTGCTCGTGGGGTAGGTACTGGGGGCGTGGGTCTGGGTATAGGGGTGGGCGTGGGTTTGGAGACGGGGTGTGGGCGTGGGTTTAGCCGCGGTTGCTTTCTTTGGAGCTGTCTGTGTTCCTGTGGTTGTGTGTGTGGGAGCTGGTTTAAGTGCGGGAAAGTGCTCCTGATTGTTCATATCAGGAGCACTGGGTGTAGGTGTCTGTGTTACGGTGGTGGGAGAGTGCTTCCTGCTGCCCCATACAAATGTTCCTGGGGGGGCAGGTATGAAGTCCTGTTGCTTCTCTGTCCTCTCCTTACAGGCAATGGCCTGGACTTTACGCACTGCGCAAGAGGTATTCCAGGCGTGGTGCTTCTTGCTACAATTGGGGCATTTGGCAACAGTCTCAGTGCCAGCCTTGAACTTGTTAAGACAAGTCTCGGTGGCATGAGGCATGCTGCAAATGCCGCACTTGGGTTGCTTCGAAGTGCACCTCGCCTGGTGATGACCATAGCGCTGACACCTGAAGCAACGAAGAGGATCAGGCATGTACGTTCGTACATCATACCTGCCATATATCCCCAGGTCAATCGTGTTAAACGGTTCGCCTTTGATAAGTACCTGGCGTGTGGGCGTCTTATCCCTGCGGCGCATTCTCGTGGCACCGATTACCTGAGCGTGGTCCTCAATGGCCTCAGTCATATACGAGGTCAGGTAATCGTGTAACACGAGTCGATGTTTCTTATCCTCTGGGTTAAGCCGCTCCAGATTCAGAGGCTTACCATTCAACGATTTTATCGCCTCCAGCTCCTCCACCACTTCAGCAACTTCAGAAACTGGAGCGCAACGCCTATGTTTGGTCACGCCCGCAATGTTATCAGTACCCGCCATGGCGGTACTGATAACGCTAAGTTGTTATAAGTGCAAGAGAACTCGTGGAAAAAAAACACGTAAATCTAAGGGGGTGGGGGAGCACGGGCGTTTACTAACGCGTTGGTGCTATGTCAAAACCTGTCTAGCTCGCAAGCAGTCAAACAAATACGAGGCCCAAGTGCACCTAGACGTGCGAGACCGGGCTTGTCTTCTTGTAGGTGTTCCCCCCTCTCCCGTCTTAAATGCAATTTAAAAAAACCACACGGGCTATGCCGATCGTACAAGGAGAGTTATCTGGGGCATAATCCTGCCAGAGGGAGATTCCACAAGAAGGAGGGATTACCTCGGGTAGCAGTACTTTTGTCAAGGGTGGCTTCAGGGTGGCGGCAATGTTGACATCTCTCTCTCTTCGGTCGTGGGGTTGTTCTTGATTTGCCAGAAACAACGGTCCTTGGCAACGGTCTCAGTGCCAGCTTTCAACTTGTTAAGGCAAGTCTCGGTGGCATGAGACATGCTGGAAATGCCGCATTTGGGTTGTTTTGCTGTGCACCGCGTCTAGTGATGACCATAGCGTTGACATTTAAAGCAACGGAGAGGATCAGGGATGTACGTTCGTACATCATAGCTGCCATACATTCCCAGGTCAATACGGTTTAAAGGTTCGCCTTTAACGGTAATCAAGACCTGGCGTGTGGGCGTCTTATCCCAGCGGCGCACTCTCGTGGCCCCAATCACCCGAGCATGGTCCTCAATGGCCTCAGTCATGTAGGAGGTCGGGTAATTGTGCACCATTATCGGATAGAGGCTCTGATCCTGGAGAGCAGCGCCTTCGTTTCATCACGCCAGTCACGGTATCAGTCGCCGCCATGGCGGTACTGATAACGAGAAAAAACAAAAAGAACTAAGTATGTTTTCAAAAGACCAGCGAAAAAACGTAAATCTAAGGGGGAGTGGGACGGGCGCTTACGAGCGCGTTGGCACTATCTCGCTTAACGCACGAAACCTGTCTATCTCGCAACAATTATCGAACACGAGGCCCGAGTGCATCTAAACGTGCGAGACTGGGCTTATCTTGATGTAAGGGTTCCCCTTCTCCCGTCGTAAAGGCAATTTTATAGGACCGCACGGGCTATGCCAATCGTACAGGGAGAGTTATACGGGACATAATCCTGCCAGAGCAAGATTCCTCAGGAAGGGGGAATTGTCTCGGTATTTTCGGTGTAGCATGTCAATCAGAGCTAGAGACTGGGGTAAATGACGGCATACAGGGCGTAATCGATGAGATGAGTAATCGAGCGGGGATGATCTCCATGCAGAATCTTATCTTATCTCTCAAGATGCGATGCGAAGGATGGAGCATACTGGTGTGTGTATGTAATTTGGGAATTAAATTCCCACGGGCTTTTAGGGTGAGCCCGTTTGAAGGGTGATTTTAAATTATGAGTGTGTGTGGGTTTAACCACACACACTCATACATTCACAAGATGTGCATACGTATGAGATACACGCATGCACATCTCGGTGAATGCACCCTTTCTAATATAATCGATGTTCGATGTATGCAGTGGATATGTGTGTATAGCTAATGGTGTAATAAAATTTAGAGAGGGGGTGATTCAATGTATGAGTGTGTGTGACTTTGACCACGCTCACTCATACATTCACTAGATGTGCAAACCTATGTGAAATACGTATGCACATCCCGGTGAATTCACCCTTCCTGACATGAACGGAGTATGCAATCAAAAAGTACAATATAAAAAATTTAAAAGGGGGCGGGGCTGACACTCCACCAGCCGACGCAGTTCGTAATCGCTTAAGTGGCTGCATAGGCGGCGCACAAGACCCTCAAATGTTGTCGGAGGACCTCTCCTCAGAAAAGCAGTTGCGGGGCAATGCTTGAGGTAGGGAGCATACTGGTGTGTGTGTGTGTGTGTGTGTGTGTGTGTGTGTGCGTGTGTGCGTGTGTGCGTGTGTGCGTGTGTGCGTGTGTGCGTGTGTGCGTGTGTGCGTGTGTGCGTGCGTGTGTGCGTGTGCGTGTGTGTGTGTGTGTGTGTGTGTGTGTGTGTGTGTGTGTGTGTGTGTGTGTGTGTGTGTGTGTGTGTGTGTGTGTGTGTGTGAAATTTGGAAATTAAATTCCCACGGGCTTTTAGGGTGAGCCCGTTTGAAGATGTGCATACGTATGTGATACACGCATGCACATCTCGGTGAATGCACCCTTTCTAATATGATCGATGTTCGATGTATGCAGTGGGTATGTGTGTATAGCTAATGGTGTAATAATTTTTAGAGGGGGGGTGATTCAATGTATGAGTGTGTGTGGCTTTGGCCACGCCCACTCATACATTCACTAGATGTGCAAACCTATGTGAAATACGTATGCACATCCCGGTGAATTCACCCTTCCTGAGAGCATACTGGTTCTATTCTGTTCTGTTTAATTTGGGAGTTAAGCTCCCACGGGCTTTAAGTGTGAGCCCGTTTGGAGGGTGATTTGACTTATGAGTGTGTGTGGGTTTAACCACACACACTCATACATTCACAAGATGTGCATACGTATATGATATGCGTATGCACATCTCGGTGAATGCACCCTTCCTAACATGAACTGTGTATTCAGTGGATAGTGTGTTGTTAGCAATTTGTGTAATAAATTTTTAAAAGGGGGGTGGTGATTCAATGTATGAGCGTGTGTGACTTTGGCCACGCCCAATCATACATTTATCGGATATGCATACCTATGTGAAATAGGTATGCACATCCTGGCGAATTCACCCTTCCTGATATGAACAAGTGCAAAAGGTATATAAATTTAAAGGAGGGGCTGACACTCCACCAGCCGACGCAGTTAGTAATCGCTTAAGTGGCTGCATAGGCGGCCCACAAGACCCACAGATGTTGTCGGAGGCCCTCTCCTCAGAAAAAACAGTTGCGGGGCAATGCTTGAGGTAGTGGTCAAGGGTGGCTTCAGGGTGGCGGCAATGTTGACATCTTCTCTCTTCGGTTGTGGGGTTGTTCTTTATTTGCCAGAAACAACGGTCCTCCTGCCGTAGACGGAAGAGCAGTTTCCACTTTTCTTGGTGTGGAGCAAGGAAGTACAAGGGGCTCGTAGTCTGTGACTGACCTGTACCACCTCGCCCTCTCTGACACCTCTGCCTCCAGTCTGTACTGAAGGAACCGTTGTACCTGATTAAGAGCCCTGGTGCGTATGCGCAACTGATTTCTGTTGAGAGGGACGACAACATCGACTTCGGGTCTTTGGCGCGCCGCTTCTAATGCGGCGTCGGCTAGCTCGTTTCCTGGGACGCCCACATGGCTCGGCACCCAGTTGAGCGTAACACACCTGCCTTGCTGGTGTAGTTTCAGCAGGAATGCTAGGATGGAGGTCAGTAGGCGTACATTGTCGCTGGGCTGTGTTGTATCTAAGCTGCATAGCAGAGACTATGAGTCCGTGTGGATCACCACAAGACCAGTTCGTGATATTAGAGCATGCGCTAACAATCCTTGGACCGCTATGGCCTCAGCTTGGAGAGTGGACGCATGTTCAGATACTCTCCTGCCGAAGGTCAGATCATCCGTCACGAAAGCAGCCCCCGCACTACGGGGCCTGTTGGGGTCTACGGAGCCATCCGTGTAATAGACCGCCATTCCAGGTTCCGACAGTGCGCGGATGCCTTGTAGGGCCTGCACTCGTACTCTTTCCTGATCACATAACTTGTTCTTACTGGGAAGCTTTGTGACAGCCATGGTGGTGGGGACTTGAACTCTGGGTGTGGAGAGTCCCTACCCTTCTCAAGGAGAGCGCTGGTGAGCCCGAAGGAGTCCAGGAGCCCAGCCGCCTGTGATAGCCAGGTACCGGAATGGATAAGAGTGTCCACCCGTCCCAGAGCTATCACAAGGCTCTGACTCAGCTCAGTTATCCTGGGGCTCTGGACTATCTTGGCAAAAAAGTCGACCTCCAGCCTTCTGACCCGTGATGTTAATGAAGGCAATGAAGCCTCCATCTGGAGGTTAACAATCTTGGTCCAAGGTTGAGCTCCTAGGATAATCCTTACTGCGGCATTTTGGCAAGGCTCCAGGTCTTCAAACTTGGCAGTCGCCACATTTATGTGAGCTGGGGCAGCGTAGTCCACCAAACTGCGGACTGCTTGCACATAGAATGTGCGAAAGACCTGATGCGTGGCACCAAGCGCCTTCCCCGTCAATGCTCTCATAACTGTGGTTCTTAACTTCAGTCTCTCCTTGAGATAGGCAATTTCCTCCTGAAAGGTGAGCCTCTCATCAATCCAGACCCCCAGGTACTGAAACTGGTGAACCCAGTCCAGCCTAAAGTCCTGGATGGTGATGTGTTCCCCTTCTTTCCCGAGTCTTAATGCCATGGCCTTCGATTTTGTAGGAGAGATCTTTAACCCTAACATGCAACACTCCGTCGCCATAGTGCTTAGGCAGCGCTGGGCCCTGCTAAAGCACCGCCGTTTCCCAGTAATTATGAGCGCAATGTCATCTGCATAAGAGATAACCTTGCACCCATTGCGTAGAGGTAGTTTCAGAATGTTTGAGACGAGCACATTGAACAGAGTGGGGCTGAGGACCCCCCCCCCCTGAGGAGTGCCATTCTCCAGCATTCTGGCCTCTGATATGTGACCCTGAAATCTTACTTTCGCAGACCGGTGACTGAGATAGTCAGCAATCCAAGAAAGCAGCTTGCCTTTTACGCCCTTGCGGGTAAGGGTGTCCAATATCACAAGTGGACTGGCCAGCTCGAACGCCTTTTCCAAATCCAAAAAGACCACGATGGACGGTGTGCCACTGACAGCATTGAGGAGTGTTGCTATACTGTTTGCTGTGCCAGTGCCCTTGCAGTAAGCATGTATATGCTCATGCATTGGGCCCAGTTTCCACAGCAGCCTGTTTAGCACCATCCTCTCCGCTGTCTTCCCCATGCAGCTTGTCAGGCTGATGGGGCGATAAACACCAGGTTCTTTTGGCTTTGGAATTGGCGTTATGATTGCCGTCTTCCAGGCTGTTGGTAGGTTGCCAGTCCTCCAAGACGCGTTTTTCACCCTTAGAAGTGCCTCGTCACCTGCTGGCCCAAGATGGGACAGCATGGAATAGGTGATGAGGTCCTCTCCAGGTGCCGTGTCTGAGCTGGTCTTGTGTGTGACCCGTAGCTCCTGAAGCGTAAAACTAGTGTCAGTATCATCCAACCGACTCACCATGTCCTCAACACTATGGCGCCTCACTCCTTGGAGGTCCTGCAGTGTGTCTTGAACACACTGCGGGAGTGAGGTGCTGCTGGAGCGAGAGACGAACTCCTGCACCAGCCGCTGCGCCTCAGCATCAGGGGGATGATGAGTGCGTCGCGGTTGAGTCCTGCCAGTAGCCTTACGGAGCTTGGACCACAGCTCTGCTAGGGAGGTGTGAGCGTTAAAGCCGTCACACCATTCATGAAACTTTGCTCTTCTGGCATCTGCAGCAGTGACATGTGCGTCACGAACTGCAGCGCGCAAGTTGGCCAAATTGGTCTGAGTTCGGCGCCGTCGGAAAACACGCCTAAGCATGTTCACCCGATGTTTGGCCTCTCTCACCTTGGGGGTATAATACCAGCTGTTCTTATGTTCCCTGGGGGACTGGCGAGTCTTTGGGATGACTCTGTTGGCAGCCACCTGAAGGGCTGCAGAAAAGTCAACTTCTAACGTTTCCACGTCCTGTGGTGGAACGTAGGACGATGCCCATTCTTCAACAGATCTCTCAAAGACTGGCCAGTTTGCCAAAGCAGTCTTCTACCTGGGAACAGGTAATACAGCTGGTATGGGTGGTGCATCCCGTATGTGCACAGAGACACCAAAGTGATCGCTAGTGACAATATGATGCACCTTCCAGGTTACCCTAGGGAGGAGAGTGGTCGTCGCCAAGGTCAGATCAAGTCGTCCACCTTGCACGTGCGTCGGATTTCCATCATTCAACAACGCAATGTCAGGGCATTCATCTAATACGTAACTTAAGTGGCACCCAGCGACATTGGGCCCATGGTGCGACATCAAGATGTTATGATGGGCATTGAAGTCCCCTCCTATGATGAGGAGTCTGTCCGCAGCAAGAGCACACACTTCTCCAAGGTCCAGTTCCGCTCTAAGGCCCCTGTATATGTTATAGATGGTGTACGTTTCGTGGGCTCGATGGAGGCGAACCGCAAGAACCTCTACACCATCCCCACATGATACAGGGTCCATGATCTCACTACAGGGGATGGATGATTTGACTAAGATCATACACCCCCTAGCAGTGGGTAAGCGAGGGAGGGAGAAGATGCGATATCCCGGAAATCGTACCTCATCGCTCACCAATGTCTCTTGGAGAAGTATGATATCGTAATCATACTCTTGCGCAAGCGCAAGGAGATACGAGCTTTTACTGTGGAACCCGTTTATGTTCCACTGTAGCAACCTTAAATGACTATTTAACAGGATGACTTTCTTCCCTTTCAATTTCCATTACGGTCTCGTCTTGTCTCCCCGGGTTTGAAGACAAGATGGGTTGCGACTTTGTGACAGTGGAAACATTTTCCTTCTCATCAGAAGAGGAGTCTTCAAGCCTAAGAGCATAATGGCGTTGAGGCTTAGCAGAAAGCACTTTCCTCGTTTTTACTGATGTAGGTGTTGCTTTCCCAATGGTAAAGGTGGGTTTGGCTGGCTTAGGGGAAGTGGAAGGGGAGGAGGAGGAGGCAGAGGCAGGGGAGAAGGAAGAAGAGGAGGTGGGAGATGAAGAGGTGGAGGGGGAGGGAGTCCTCTCCTTTCGCCTTAGATTCTTGGAAGAGTTCCTTTTCTCTTTCAGGAACTTGAGCACATTCCTGACGGCCCTATCCACAATGACTAGCATCTTCTCTGAGTCACTTTCCCCTAGGGTAGTTGCGACTGCAGCGACGACACCAGTCACGATCAGGCCGATATCTTCTTCCCTAAAGGACATGATATCAGACGGATACTGAGGTGAAGGAGGCTGTCGTTCCTGTGCTCGTGGGGTTGGTACTGAGGGCGTGGGCCTGGTTTTAGGTTTGGGGGTGGGATTGGAGGCAGGCGTGGGTTTAGGTGTGCTTAATTTTTTGGGAGCTGGTTGTGTCTTTGTAATTTTCTGTGTGGGAGCTGGTTTAAGTGCAGGAAATTGCTCCTGATTGTTCGTATCAGGAGCACTGGGTGTAGGTGGCTGTGTAACGGTGGTGGGAGAGTGCTTTCTGCTGCCCCATACAAATGTTCCTGGGGGGGTAGGTATGAAGTCCTGTCGCTTCTCAGTCCTCTCCTTACAGGCAACGGCCTGGACTTTACGTACCGAGCAAGAGGTGTTCCAGGCGTGGTGCCTCTTGCCACAATTGGGGCACTTGGCAACGGTCTCAGTGCCAGCCTTCAACTTGTTAAAGCAAGTTTCGGTGGCATGAGACATGCTGGAAATGCCTTCCCCGTCATTGCTCTCATAACTGCTGTGGTTCTTGCCTTCAGTCTCTCCTTGAGATAGGCAAGTTCCTTCTGAAAGGTGAGCCTCTCATCAATCCAGACCCCCAGGTACTGAAACTGGTGAACCCAGTTCAGCCTAAGGTCCTGGATGGTGAGGTGCTCCCCCTCTTTCCAGAGTCTTGATGTCATGGCCTTCGATTTTGTAGGAGAGATATTTAACCCTAACCTCCAACACTCCGTCACCACAGTGCTTAGGCAGCGCTGAGCCTTGCTGAAGCACCCATTGGGTAGAGGTAGTTCCAGAATGTTGGAGACAAGCACATTGAACAGAGTGGGGCTGAGGACCCCCCCCCCCCTGATATGTGACCCTGATATGTGACCCTGAGATAGTCAGCAATCCAAGAAAGCAGTTTGCCTTTTACACCCTTGCGGATAAGGGTGTCCAATATCACAAGTGGACTGGCCAGCTCAAACGCCTTTCCCGAATCCAAAAAGACCACAATGGATACGTGCAGAGTTTATATACATACTTTGCGGCTGAAGGGGGTATGCAAGCGTAGAACGCTGTGTTCTGATTGGCCCACTGTGACGGCCAATCGTGAAGCTCCTAGTTGATGTTGGGACGAGTAGTAATGTAAGCAGCTTCTATGGACTTTCTGGTCATCTTATCCATACCTTTGTATAATACCTCGGCTCGATTCCATTGTGGGAGGTGTCCAGATTCGTCTACATGCACCACCATTGCGTTGGTGAGCCTTTGGTGACGGAGGTCAGCCTTATGTTCCCTGATCCTTGTGTTAAGCCCCCTCTTCGTCTCTCCATAATATGCTTTATCGCATGATGTGCATGGGATCTTGTACACGACGCTGTCCTCACTTCGCCTCACCTTGGTTCCGCTTTTTAGTGTATCACCGATCTTCGTTCCCGATGTTATCGCTGTTTTTACTTCTGTGTTCTTGAGCATTCTAGTAATGCCTCCTATCTTCTCGGAGTTAGGAAGAGTCATATACGATGTTCTGTTGGTGGCGTTGCCTTCTCTCTCTCTCCCCCTTTTTTTTTTTTTTTTTTTTTTTTTTAAGAAAGAGAAGGCAACGCCACCAACAGAACATTTTACTTATAGAAACTTCTAAAGTTGTCACTATCAGTAACTTCTAAATTTATCATTAATAGCATTTCATGAAGTTATCATTAGTAACTATTACTTCTAAAGTTACTGTAATTAACACCTTCTAAATTTATTATGATTAGAATCTAGTAAATATATCATTATTAGTTCTTTCTAATATTATAATAATTAGTACCTTCTGAAGTTATTATTTGTACCTTATATATTTATCATTATCCTACGTGAGGTCGGAGTTAGCGGGCGTCGTGTCGCATCTCATTGCAATATATATATATATATATATATATATATATATATATATATATATATATATATA
Source organism: Oratosquilla oratoria (assembly GCF_046742065.1). Classification (NCBI taxonomy): domain Eukaryota; kingdom Metazoa; phylum Arthropoda; class Malacostraca; order Stomatopoda; family Squillidae; genus Oratosquilla; species Oratosquilla oratoria. Next base: position 8,497,521 of record NC_134802.1, on the reverse strand, counting down.
TATATATATATATATATATATATTGTTATGGCTCAGGCTGGAAAGATATCTGTTAACCACAATGGCATACCGAGTGCCCAAGCCACAACAAAGTTAGAAGGGGGGATATAGAACGCATCAGACATTTGGTACGCCAAAAGACAGGGCAGTATTAACCATTTAATATTTCAGTATGAAATATAATCAAACATACAACATGAATTAACAAAACAATAATAACCTTAATCCTAACATACAATAGGAATACACGGGGAATGAGATATGTAGTAGATTTGAGAATGGGTAAGACTGAAACCTGGCACGTCGAATCGTCGGTTGTCCAAGCAATGATTTTTCTTCAATCCAGAGGGGGCGAAGCTGGCAGCTAGCTAGAAGCGAGTCTGTCGAGTGTGGGGAATGCCTAGCTTTATATAGGGGAACCAGGCTGACGTCTGGGCCTGTGATTGGCTGAGGATAGTTATCCAGACAACCGAAGTGGGGGGTGGAGGAGGAGGCCGACTGCTTGTTTCTTCGGAGTAGGATGGCAGTGTAGTAGGAAGGGTGTCATTTAGGTAAATGGGTACTTTGACACCCGGATGGGGTACCGTGTCACCTGGCTAGGGGTAATATCGTGACCCCCCCCCCCACCGAAGACCTCCGAAGGGGAACACGAAGGAGGTTAGCTGACTGGAGCCCGGGGGAGAGTATCTGCTATGATGTTGTCAGGCCCTTTTATGTGGTGGATATCTAGATGGTACTCTTGTAAGGTTAAGGCCCAACGAAGAATTTTCTGATTCTGCAGCTTTGCTTTCTGAATGAAAGCGAGAGGGTTATGGTCGGTGAATATCTTGATGGATGATGTTGATGATTGGAGATAACACCGAAACTTCTTGATTGCCAGGACGAGGGATAGGGCTTCCTTCTCTATGGTGGAGTAGTTCTCTTGATGTTTGTTGAGCTTTGCTGAGAAGAAGGCCACAGGATGGAGAATGGTGGAGGTAGGATCAGGTTGTAGCAACACTGCGCCCACTCCAACTCCACTGGCATCTATTTGCAGGTGGAATGGTAGGTGGTAGTTAGGCGTCTTTAGCACCGGTTCGAAAGTCAGGAACGATTTGATGTTCTTGAAAGACGTCTGGCAGGATGGGGACCACTGGAAGGATTTGGCCGAGCTGGTCAGGTCGGTAAGGGGAGCCGCGACGGTGGAGAAGTTCTTGCAGAAGCGGCGATAATACCCGGCCATCCCAAGGAACCTCATCACCTCCTTCCTTGTCCTTGGTGTAGGGAAGGCTAGGATCGCTTCTACGTTGGCTTTCTTGGGCCGCACCGAACCACCACCTACGGTGTGGCCTAGGTAAGTCACGGTCCCTCGAGCAAACACGGACTTCTGCAAGTTGATCACCAAGCCCGCCTCCTTCAGACGATGGAATAGACCCTCTAGTCGGGTCAAGTGGTCTTCCCAGTTGTCAGCTACCACTACCACATCGTCGAGATATGCTCCTACTCCAGGTAGACCTTGGATGACAGCATTGATTAACCTCTGGAAGGTAGCAGGGGCATTAGTAAGTCCAAACGCCATCACTCTGTATTGGTACAGACCAAAAGGGGTTACGAAGGCAGAGATGGCTTTCGCTTCTTGGGTTAAGGCTACTTGATAATAGCCTTTGAGCAAGTCTATGGTAGATATGAAAGGGGGCATCACCTATCATATCTAGTAACTGTTCAATAAGGGGCAACGGGTATGCATCCCGGACGGTGACATTGTTTATCTTACGATAGTCTGTACACATACGAAATGTGTTATCTGCCTTTGGTACCAAAAGGCAGGGTGAAGCCCAAGGGGAATGGCTAGGTTCTGCCAAACCATGATCTAGGAGATACTGGACTTCTTTTTTAAGGATTTCAGTCTTTTCGGGGTTTAGGGGATATGGACGCTGTCTAATGGGAACTTGATTTGTGTCTTTTAACTGGATATTATGTTGGAAAACATTGCATAAGCCTGGGTGGTCTAGGGTAATTTCTGGAAACCTTTTAATGACACTGATTAATTGAGTTTTTTGACTTGGGTGAAGCCCAGAGAGATACTTATCCAGGTGGTGCAATGTTTCCCTATTGGAGAAGGCACTGTTGGGCAGGGGGAAGTCTGTAGTTGGGGTGCCTTCGTCCTTCGGTAGTGTTACAGGATTCACAATAGATATGGGCATGGTCTTGGTATCCTCCTCTGGTGGTCTGGAAAGGTAACGTTTGATAAGATTTATGTGTACCAGCTGCTGTTTTTTCCTTCTGTCAGGAGTTTCAATTATATAATTTAAAGGTCCTTGTTGTTCTAGGATCTTATATGGACCAAAGAACTTTTTATGAAAAGGGTTAGTTGATGGAGGGAGAAAGGCTAACACCATATCTCCTACCTTGAAAGTTCTTACTTTGGAGGTTCTATCATACTCCAACTTACTCTTTTTCTGGAACTGAGAAAAATGGGCTTTGGACACAGCTCTCACCTCCTGCAATTTATTTCTCAAATTCTGGATATATGAATTAACATTAGTTTTCTCTTGATTTGACTTAAACCATTGTTCTTTGAACAAGGTTAAGGGTCCTCTTAAGGATCGCCCCTATAACAATTCAAAGGGTGAGAACCCCATGGCCTCATGGTTAGCTTCTCTGATGGAGAAGAGAATCCAATCGAGATTAGAGTCCCAACTGGATCCTGTACCTAGACACTATTTGCGCAGCATGGCTTTCAGCGATTGATGGTACCTTTCCACACAACCCTGAGATTGCGGGTGGTAAGCGGAGGATGTAACATGCTCTATCCCTAACTCCGTAAGGACCTGGTTGAAAAGAGAGCTAGTAAAATTGGTTCCTTGATCAGATTGAATTTGTCTAGGGATTCCTTTAGAGGTAAACATTGACAATAAGGGTTTAATGATTGATTGAGCTGAGATTCATTTAAGAGGAAATGCCTCCGGGTAACGGGAAGCCACATCGACAACAGTTAACATGTATTCATTCCCTTTTTTTGATTTGGGCAATAGCCCCACACAATCTATAATTACTTTATCAAAGGGTTCCTCACTGATAGGAATGGGCTTAAGTGGGGCTTTAGGAATGTTTTGATTTGGCTTACCCGCAGCCTGGCAGACGTGACAGGTCCTGATGAAGTTAGAGATGTCTTTTTACATTCCTGGCCAGAAAAAATGATCAAGTATTTTGAAGTATGTTTTCCTCACTCCTAAGTGTCCTGCGAAACCATCATGAGCTAATTTCAATACACTATTTCTGACTGAGCGAGGGAGTACAATTTGGTGTTTTTCTGCCCATGTTTGTAGCTTGTTATGGCTCAGGCTGGAAAGATATCTGTTAACCACAATGGCATACCGAGTGCCCAAGCCACAACAAAGTTAGAAGGGGGATATAGAACGCATCAGACATTTGGTACGCCAAAAGACAGGGCAGTATTAACCATTTAATATTTCAGTATGAAATATAATCAAACATACAACATGAATTAACAAAACAATAATAACCTTAATCCTAACACACAATAGGAATACACGGGGGAATGAGATATGTAGTAGATTTGAGAATGGGTAAGACTGAAACCTGGCACGTCGAGTCGTCGGTTGTCCAAGCAATGATTTTTCTTCAATCCAGAGGGGGCGAAGCTGGCAGCTAGCTAGAAGCGAGTCTGTCGAGTGTTTTTTTTTTTTTTTTTTATCTTTAAGGCTATCGACCTATAATGAGGTCATTAAGCCTGGTGTGAACCTGCGATCCTTTTTAATCTACCATTATAATTTCCACAATAGTCCTGTAGTGCGCAAATAAAATACTACTTTGTCAATAAGTAAACGGTCGTCGGTCAAAAGATTTGTGGTGCTTAGCTGAATTTTCTTAAGTTTGCAGTGTTGTATAAGCGCTTGGCGCTGTGTGTTGTATCTTGAGCAGTGTATGAGTATGTGTCTTATGGATAGTATAGTGTTGCAGGTGTTGCATTGGGGAGGAAATACGCCAATAATGTATGGGTTTAGGTGGGTGAGGCGGGTCGAGTTCATCCTCAGTCTTGCTATGGCGATTTCCTCCTGTCTGTTATTTCTGTATGATGTCGACCAATCTGTTATGTGTTCCTTTTGTTTGTGCGAGATGTCGAGGTTGTTCCACTGGAGTTGCCAGTGGGTGTGTAATTGTTTTCTTAATACAGAATTGAAGGTTCCTATGTCCAGGGGTATGTCTGTAATAGAGTCTTTTTCTAAGGCAGTTTTGGCTAAGGTGTCCGCTTTCTCATTCCCGAAGATCCCAATGTGACTGGGAACCCAAGAGAGAGTAATGGACTTGTTAGTTATCGACAATGTGCTAATGATTTTGCCCAAGAGGAAGTTCTCCATATGGTTACCTGACTTAATTGACTGAAGTGCACTTAGTGAATCTGTGAATATGACGAAATTACTATGTGTGTCAGATTGAGCATATTCTAAGGCTTGATATATACCGTAGAGTTCGGCGATATATATGCTCGTATGGTCCGGCAATCTGAACATCATCCGGGTTTTGTTGCAGTATAACCCTGTCCCAGTTTTGGGGCCGCACTTGGAGCCATCAGTGTACAGTGCCCTGTGGTCATTGTACTTATGGATGGTCTCCAGGGTCTTCTGTCTCAGTTCTTCTGTGGAAGACGTCTTTTTCTTGAGGTCTTGATTGATGTTGACCTTCGGGGCGATGTTTTTCCACGGTGGTAAGTGGGTGGCTTCCATCTGTTCTATTGACCACAGTGGCACTGAATACTGCTCACACAAGGATCGGATCCTGATGGAAAGGGGATTTAGGCTGGAGTTGGTGAAGTGCTCGTGTTGTTTGATCGTCTCCTTGCAGGGATGTCGAGGGATACGGAGCACTTTGGCGACGTATCGGAGTGCAAGGAGTTCGCGCCTGTAGTGGAGGGGGGGGTACGTTTGCTTCAACCTCCAGCCTCTCGATCCTTGTGCAGCGTAATGCTCCAAGTGCTATTCTTAGGCCTTTGTTTTGGATGATGTTGAGGGGTTGTGATGTGGTTGGTGTTGCCGAACCATATATCTGACACCCATAGTCTAGTTTAGATCTAATCAGGGACTTATAAATCATTAGCAGGGATTTCCTATCTGCTCCCCAATTTGTGCCCGTTAGTTTACGTAGCAAATTAATTCTCTTGTTGCACGCATCAACTAGGTATTTTACATGGGCCTTCCAGTTTAGCCTGGAGTCCAGTTTCAGGCCAAGGAAAAAGGTTGAGTTTTGTACTGGAATGGGGTCACCATGTAATTGCAGATTTATTTCTGCCTGGGCTCTGCGTGAAAATACAATTACTGTTGACTTTAATTCCTTAAACTTAAATCCCCATTTGTCAGACCAGTCCTGGAGTGAGTCCAGGGCCAGTTGTACGCGAGAGCCGGAAAACTTGGCGTTCGGTGAGGAATGCTAGATTCCGACGTCGTCAGCGTATAATGAGTATTTAAGGTTCCGAGGTGGAGCGGGTAGAATATCGTTTATGAGCAACATGAATAATGTGGGGCTTAACACTCTTCCCTGTGGTACGCCATTTTCTTGGGTGCGTACTGTTGAATAGAAATTTTGATTTTTGACCGAAAATGTACGGTCTTTTAAATTTTTTTGAATGAAAATAGGGAGATTCCCTCTAAGGCCAAGTGCATAGAGTTTTTCGAGAATACCACGTCGCCATGCCATGTCGTAGGCTCTTTCTAAATCTAAAAAGCAAGCAACAAGATATTCTTTCCTCTCGAAGGAGGAGAGGATATCTTGTTCTAAGTTGACCAAATGGTCAAGACTACTTCTATTTTTCCTGAAACCACATTGGGCAGGAACTATTAAATTTTGAGACTCTAGGATGAATATTAATCTGTTATTGGCCATACGTTCTAATACTTTGCATAAGCAGTTGGTAAGCGCTATAGGGCGATAAGAGGAAGGGCTCTTTGGGTCATTCCCCTTTTTGAGAATAGGTATGACGTGGGCATGTCTCCATGTTTTTGGGAATTCTTGACTAATCCAAATTGCGTTGTATATTTCTAATAATTTTTTCAGTGAAATTGAATTCAAATGTTGCAGCATCTCATACCTAATCTCATCTGGGCCAGCAGAGGTTCCTCTACACGAGCTTAAGGCTTGTTGAAGCTCGTGTAGTTGGAAGGGGGTATTATAATCGTGGTGTGTCTCTGTATGGAAGATCAGAGGTTCTGCTTCCCGTCTTTGTTTGTGTTGTAAAAAGGTTGGTGAATAGTTATTTGTGTTGCTTGTTTGCGTAAATGTGTCTGCGATTGTGGTTGCGATGTCCAGGGGAGCATCTACAAACGTGTTTCCAATGGTTAGGGTCTTAATGTTTGGTGTGTATTTGCCGTCGATTTTACGGACGGCTGACCAGATTTGTGATAGAGGAGTGTTTATGTTTATTGTGGAGATGTAATCATGCCAAGACTTTCGTTTGGCTTGTTTTATTGTTCTACGGGCCTCTGCTTGCGTCTTTTTAAAAGTAATAAAATTTGGTGCAATGGGGTTATTTTTAAAAGTTCGGTAAGCCCTATTCCGCTTGCAAAGTGCTTTTCTGCTGTCTGATGTTCACCAGGGAACTCTATGCTTGTGAAATACCGAGGATTTTGGTATATGCTTAATAGCTGAATTCAAAATTGAGTTTGATAAATTTAATATTTTGTCATCCATATTATTTCCTGTGATGTTGACGTTGGTGGTTGTGCGATACATTTCCCAGTTGGCTTTTTTTATGTTAAATTTGGGACAGGGAGGGGGTGGGTTGTCTCCGTAGGCTGGAGGAGCCGTAGCGTGGTCACCCCCTATTTTTAATATTACTGGGAAATGATCGCTGAGCATGGTGTCATCATGCGTATTCCATTGCGTGTTGTCAGACAACGCAGGAGATGATATGGATAAATCTATACATGAAAATGTACCCCTAGTATTGTCTACTCGAGTGGGACTGCCAGTGTTTAGGAGGACCAGGTTGTTAGTGTTGAGCACTTCTTCCATCTGCTCCCCTCGACGAGAGGTTTTGTTGCTACCCCACATGCGATGGTGGGATTTGAAATCTCCCACTATCAGTTGGTGGTGGGGTAGTTGTTTTATTAGCTCGTTTAATTCCTCTAGTGGGAAACGAGGGTCGGGGAGGTAGATAAAGGGAGCAGATGGTCACGAGTTTGTTGTGTAGCTTTGTTTTTATAGCGACTGCTTCTAAGGTGGTGGCCAGTGGTAATTCCACTTGGGGAAGGCAGTCGCTGACTGCTATTGCGACCCCCCCTCCAGGCGCCAACCTGTCCTTCCTGTAGGTGGTATAGTTCTTAAGTCTGAACTGAACACTGGGGTCAAGGTGAGTCTCTTGTAGACATATAACTGAGGGGTTGTTAAGCGAGTTAAAAATTGTAATTTACTTCTAACACCTCGGCAATTCCACTGGATTTTTTTTTTTTTTTTTTTTTTTTCTGCTTCGGTTTCTTCCTTTCTTGGCCTTAGTGGGAGAGGTGTGTTTAGCCCCGGATGAACGGTCTGGGCTAGAAATTGGACTTAAAAGTCGTTTTTGGGAAACGGAGATCTCCATATTTACATCCTCTTCAGTACGTGTGGGCACACGTTTGGAAGGCTCTGGGATGGCCGGGGAAGGAAGGTGCGAGTGATTTTGCCTGTTACTTTGGCGGTGTTCTTTGTCCTTGGAGTGCTTGCTCTCTGTTTGCGTTTCAATGGTTCTATAGGTTTTCTTTACTGCCGAAGCATAGGAAGTTGCTCCGGAGGTACTAGTTGGGGTAACTAGTCTTTCCATCACACGCTTCCTTGCTTCGTAAAAGGATATGCCACAAGTTGCTTTTTCGGTACAAATTTGTTTTTCTATATTGAAGGTTGGACAGTCTCGGGAGGTGGATGCATGGTTATTATTGGAGGGGCAGTTAACACATTGAAACACCTTGGCAGAGCAAGCATCCATGGGATGTTCGCCTGCACACTTACCGCATACGACTGTTTGTTTGCTGCAGAATTTGGCTAGGTGACCATATTTGAAGCATTTATTGCAGCGCAAAGGGTTGGGGACATATGGTCGTGTTGGGACATGGATATATCCAATTTTGACATGATCAGGGAGGGTTGTGGAATTGAACGTGAGGATTATGAGAGGCGTGTTCACTCGCATGTTCTTTTCCCAGTCCAGTCGCGTGATAAACTTAACATCTAGAATGCCTTCAGATTTCATCTCTTCAAGGATGTCACACTCGTCCATGGTCATCAAATCTCTGCAGTGGATTACTCCTCTGCAGGAGTTGAGTGACCTAGGGAGGGATGTAACAACATTGAAGGAATGAAATTTCCTGGCCTTGAGCAAATCGCGAGTAGCTTTTCCAGAGTTGGTGGTGATTTGGAGGTCTCCGCTTCTAAGTTTTTTAACTTGATTTATATCGTCAGTGAATTGAGATAGACATTTCTTAAGCATAAAAGGATTGAGGTCAGCTAATCGGGTTTGGTCGGAATGTAGAAACACATGTCTAGCCTTGTCCGGGTCGATATTAGGGTCGTCAGGGGAAGTCTTCCTAGTTTGCAGGGATGGAGTTGAGGACTCCATCCTGCGCGTTGGGGTGGGGGGACGAGCCCCCTGGTACACAGAAAAATGTGCTCAGCAGAGCAAAATATAATATAACGGGGGTCACACAGCTTCCTTTGGCGACTGGTGACAGCCGCGTAGTAGGACCACTGTGTGCCCAGTGGGTACGGGGTCTACACTACTTCTAAACTATGACAGAATTTACTAGATTTCGCCGGGCCGGACGACGAAGAAGTCTCACGAGCCAACAAGAACTCGTGCGGATCCCGGAGAGCTACGAAATGATGAGAAAATGGTATAAGGTCAAAGTGCTGGGAAATGCCCAGAAGTGGGTGGCAGTGTTAACTACCAACAAGGCTATCCAACATAAAGTTGGATTGCGTGAACAAGTTAACTCTAGGGAGTAGCCCTAGCGAGTATAACTATGCTCGTGCAAGTACGGACTGTCTGCTGCTAAGAGCTGCCGACGTCTGATGTTGAGTGTGGGGAATGCCTAGATTTATATAGGGGAACTAGGTTGACGTCTTGGCCAGTGATTGGCTGAGGATAGTTATCCAGACAACCGAAGTGGGGGCTGGAGGAGGAGACCGACTGCTTGTTTCTTCGGAGTAGGATGGCAGTGTAGTAGGAAGGGTGTCATTTAGGTAAATGGGTACTTTGACACCCGGATGGGGTACCGTGTCACCTGGCTAGGGGTAATATCGTGACAATATATATATATATATATATATATATATATATACATATATATATAAATATATATAGTATGTATGTGTGTGTGTGTGTGTGTATGTGTATGTGTATGTATATATGTGTGTATATATGTATGTGTATGTATATGTCTATATATGTATATGTGTATGTATGTATCATACTAACATGTAACAAAAATAAATGAATAAAATAAAAATAATTCTTTCCTTAAAGGGAGAGCAATTCCCCATAAACTTTGCTTCATGCTCTCCCTTTTCAACAAGTGATTTTGTAAAAATTTTGTATATATGTACGTATAAATTGTATTTTATTTTGTTGAATAAACCTTAACTAACTAAATTATTAGGACCTTCAAAAATCATCTTTATTGGAACATTTTAAGGTTTTTATCATAAATACTTTCTAAGTTTAAAGTAATCATCACCTTGTTATCATTATTCTAATCCTTCTTAGTACCTTCCAAAGTTATCATTCCTTCTATTGCCATCATTATCTAAAGTAATCATCACTAATACCTTCTTAAGTTATCATTCTAAAAGTTTCATTACTAGTACCTTGTAAAGTTATCATTGTTAGTAACTCCTAAGGTTATCATTAAAAGAGAGATGATAATGGAAGAGAAGGGAGTAAGAGGAAGATGGGTAGAGTATTTTAGGGAGTTGCTAAATGTGAAGGATGATAGGGAGGGAAAGGTAGTTGCAGTGATGAGTGAGGAAAATGGAGGAGAAATAAGGAAGGATGAAGTGAAGGCAGTTGTTAAGATGATGAGAGCCGGTAAGGCACCTGGTCTGGATGGATGCCATGCAGAATGTCTGAAAAAAGAAGGTACAGTGATAGTGGACTGGTTAGGTTATTTAGTGTTTGTTTGAGAGAGGGTAGAATGCCGGAGGACTGGAGGAGTGCCTGTATAGTTCCACTTTACAAGGAAAAAGGGGACAAGTGTGAGTGTAGTAGTTTCAGAGGGATCAGCTTGCTGAGTGTAGTAGGGAAGGCTTATGGGAGGATCTTGATTGAGAAGATTAGGAGAGTAACAGAGGGAATAATTGGTGAGGAACAGTGTGGATTTAGGACAGATAGAGGTTGCGTAGACCAGATTTTTGTGGTAAGACAGATATGTGAGAAAGCTATAGGAAAAGGTAAGGATTTTTTTTTTTGAGCGGGGCTTTTATGTATCTGGAAAAGGCTTATGACAGGGTAGACAGGAAGGCAATGTGGGAGGTTTTGCAGATACACGGAATAGGAGGAAAGCTTTTAGGAGCAGTCAAGATTTTTTACGAGAGTAGTAGAGCGTGTGTCAAGATTAGAAATTGAGAGAATGAGTGGTTCGAGGTAAAGGTGGGAATTCGTCAGGAATGTGTTATGTCACCCTGGCTGTTCAATTTATACATGGATGGGGGTGGTGCAAGAGGTAAACGCAAGGATGATGGGTCAGAGGAGGGGTTGAGGAAGTTAGCGACAGAGTTTGGGAAAGTGTGTGAAAGAAGCAAGTTGAAGATAAATGTGGGGAAAAGTAAGGAGATGAGATGTACAAGGGGTGAAAGTGGCAGTAGACTGGAAGTGAGCATTAAGGGAGAGAGACTGGAGGAAGTGGATGGTTTTAGATACTTGGATGCGAATGTGGCAGGAAAGGGAGGAGTGGAGTAGGGGATAGAATGAAGATTGAGAGAAGCGAGTAAATGCCTTGGTGGATTAAAGATTGTAATGAGAATTAGACATCTGGGAATGGATGCTAGGAGGATATTGTATGAAGGAGTGATTTTGCCGACAGCACTGTATTGGGCAGAAACATGGAATATAAGAGAGGAATAGAGAAGGAGTTTGAATGTGTTTGAGATGAAATGTCTGAGAAGTATGATAGGGGTTACTAGGCTAGATAGAGTGAGAAATGAGTAGGTGAGGAGGAGAACAGGGGTGGTACGGGAGTTGGGAGATTAAGTGGATGAAAGAGTGTTGGGATGGTTTGGACACATGGAAAGAATGAGTGAAGAAAGACTAGTAAAAGAGGTGTGGAAGGCAGAAGTGGAGGGAGTGAACATGAGGAGGCGACCTAGGATGAGATGGATGGATGGATGGGGTTGAAGGGGCTTTGGGGAAGAGGGGAATGTCTGTCGAGGAAGGACGGGAGAGGACAGAAGACAGGGGTGAATGGAGAATGGTTGTATATGGATGATGCCGTGATGCATGAGGTGGAATGGGTGGGAGGGGAGGGGGTGAGGTAGTATGTGTGAGAAAAAATTTGACGCAGCCCAAAGGGATTTCTCCCCGTCTTCTCCTTTTCTGTATGGGGAGACGGAGAGGGGGGTCGCCGATTTAATAAAGCGGCCTTGTTGTGGATGTGATGTGTCTTGCAACACTGCTTCTGACTCAGGGCAGTAGACAAGATGCATGGATGACCCGTCATCCAGGAGGTGCCAAGATAAGAGAGAGGGTGGAGGGGAGTGAGTTGTATTAGGGATGGAATGGGAGGGAATGGTTTTTATGCCTTTATTTTTTGATTACCTCCCATGTAAGGTGGAGAAAGCCTTTGGTATATGTATGTACATATATTATTAGTGACTTCTAAAGTTATCATTATTAGTACCTAATAAAGTTATTATATTATTAGCATTTGCTAAGGTTATCATCACTGATACCTTCTAAAATTAATAGTACCTTTAAAATTATCATTAGTAGCTACTACAATTATCATTATTAGTACCTTTTATAGTTATGATTATTAGTACCCTCCAGTGTTACCATTATTGGTACCATGTAAAGTTATCATTATCAGAACCTACTAAAGCTATCATTATTAGTACTTTCTAAATCTATCATTATTAGAACCTTCTAAAGTTTTTATTAATATTTTAAGTAATTATTATTAGTACCTTCACAAATCATTATTAGTGCCAAATAGAATTATAGTTATTAGTAACTTTCAAAATCATTTTTACCTTCTAAATTTATCATTATTAATAGGTTACAAAGTTATTATTATCAGTACCTTCTAAAATTAAAATTGTATTTATTTCTATTTTCTACTGTTATCGATATTACTATCTTCTAAAGATATTATTACTAAATCTAAAATTATTGTGATAATACCTTCTAAAGTTATCATTATTATAATTACCTCCTAAATTTATTGTTTGTATCTTCTAAAGCTATCACTATTAGTACCAAAGTTGTATTAATAAATAATGACCCCTATATTATCATTAGTACCTTCTAATGCTACCATTACTAGTGACGTCTCTATTTATTATCAGAAGTTTGAAATGTTATATTACTATAACCTTATAAGATTATTATTACTACTTTTAAAGTTATCAATATTAGTATCTTGTAAATTTATTGTCATTACAATCTTCTAAAATCATCATTATTAGTACCATTGAACTCGTTATTAACATTACTAAAGTTATTTTCATAAGTACCTTCTAAAGTTATTATTAGTACAGTACCTACTAAAATATAAAAATTTCCTTCTAAAGTTATCATTATAACCATAATCTTTTATTAGTACCTTTTAAGGTTTCCATTTTTGATACCATCATAAATTACATTTTCTTCTAAATCTATTATTAGTACCTTCGACAGATCCAATTATACAATTTGTAAAATTTTCACTAGTACCTTCTAATATTACCTGCTAAACTTATCTACATTATCATTATTAGTACATCCTAAGATCATTATTATTACCTTTTTAAGTTGTTGTAACTATAGATGTAAAAAAAATTATCTGCCTTTATATATACATATATATATAAATATATATATATATATATATATATATATATATATATACAAATATTGTTTTTGTTTTTTCTAATCTCGACCAAATTTGTTCAGATATTAAATATTTAGTTAAAAAAAATTGTATTGTGCTTTTATAGACTTGGCAAAAGCATTTGACTCCGTTCCAAGAAACAAATTATGGAAATGTTTAGTGGAGGAGTATAAAATGACAAGCAAACTGCAGAAAGCCATAGAGAGTACATATAAGCCATGTTCGTGTCTTGTTAGAACTGGTTATGAGAAAGATGAATGGTTTGATATAACAACAGGAGTGAAACAAGGTAGTGTTTTGTCACCATTATTATTCATAGCATATATGGATAGCATTATCAAAAAGTATAAAAAGAGAATAGGAGATCAAGGAGAAGGGGATGGAGATATTCTAGTGTATGCAGATGACATTGCCTGCTGGAGTAACGACAGATTACAGTTAGAAAGAGCTCTAAATTGTTGGAAAATATGCTTTAATGAGGCAGGACTAAGCATTAATATTCAGAAGACTGAAATACTAACCATCACAAAAGAAAATTATGACATTGCAGAAATAATGATTGAAAATGAAAATGTTAAAGAAGCACATTGTGTTAAGTATCTGGGAAGCGTATTTACAAAAGATGGATGCAAGAATAGGGAAAAGATAACTGAAAGAATATTAAAGTACAGTAGAGGTGTCTGTGCCTTGTACCCTATCCTAAAAGATATAAATGTACCTACGGAGGCAAAGAAAAATATTTTTGAATCGGTTTTGGTACCAATTTTAATGTATACTGCTGAAAGCTGGACATTAACACCAAGAGACTGGAGCAGAATTCAGTCGGCAGAAATGAAAACGTTGAGAGCAATAGTAAATAAAACCAAAAGAGATCGAATTAGAAATGATGAAATAAGAGAAATGATTGGAGTAAAATCAACTAGAAGCAAAATAGAAAAGGCACAACTAAGGTGGCTTGGGCACGTGGAGAGAATGGATGAAGAGAGAATTGGAAAGAAAAGATGGAACTGGAGACCAGAAGGTAGCAGATCTAGAGGTAGACCGAAGAAAAGATGGAAAGATGGCGTTCAAGAAATCCTAGAGGCAAATGGATTAGGAAAAATAGAGGATTTGAGAGAAGAGGGAAGCTTTGAGAGGACAATCTGGAGAAGTGTGCTGGCTCGACTGACAGGCTGTAAGCCTACCTGGGAGCAGAAGAAGTAAGTAAAAATTAAATATTTAGTATATGAAAACAGATGCAAGTATGTTATTCATCCCTCCACATATGTGCATCTATCTTATTCAAAGAGGCATTAGACAGAGTATAAGAATAAACAAGTAATTGACCATTTTAGTCACTGTCAGATGCTGCAAGCCTGCAACAAATGTAGATACTGTACATGGGCCAGTATGACTATTGGCTGTCTACCTTACAAAATTTACCTTTTATCTTAGCATACTCTTCAAAGATTAAACACTCCAATTTCCCATAATGACACTGAACGTTGCCTAAACACAGATCTGTCACTTGGACAGTGGAAAAGGGGTTAACATAATAATGGGGACGAAACTGTTGTACTCCCCGCCACCCATCAAGGCTCAGAGCTTACTTTCTACCTGACTTTTTGCTCGCTATCCCTTAACTTTAACCTACAATCATACATAAGTCCTTGAGATGCAACTAAAAAAAATTTTAACCTTGATATTTTCGTTTTTATATATATTTTGTTTTAAAATAACTCAGCAAAGAAAATAACCATATTACAATAATTTTTCTATGTTAGAATATCAAATAAATCAGTATACCCCTCACTTAAGGTTTTCTATGGCGTTAGTGCTGTGGTTTCAAGTTTTGATGTGTTTTATTCATTTTACAATGTACAGTTGCCCCACTTAGTTTTGGCACAGTTTTTAAAAAAAATCGGACAAGAATAGCAACTCGCCCAGTATTCTTTCTATTACATTTTCGTGTCTGTTCATTTACATGCTTTTTTTCTAAATAGCAACTACCTTAAAAAATGTGACAAACAGCGAAATACTCAAAATGGTGTACCAGACGACACATTTTTCTTGACTTACTAATGGCATCTATCACTCTTATTTGACAAGTAATACGATTAATATACGTTGCAGAGGAGAGAGAGAGAGAACGCAGGAATCCGTTCACGTAGCGGTCGATGGTAGACTAATAACCAGCTTCAAGCTGTGAGTGGTGTTGAGTGCAGTGACAAACTAACCAAAACTAACTCGTCTGACTTATCAACACTGCCTAGAGAATGCTGCGATGCCAGTTAGTGCTTTCATGCACGCGGTAGAGCGTTGATACACGTGGTGACTCGGGAATGCTTTTTGCATCTTATTTATCGGGATTATCTACCTCAATCAGTGTGATATTAGTGTAAACATGACTCAAGGAACTAAGAGGAACCTTTTGTATGCAAGTGACAGTGATCCATGCGATCGAGAACCAAAAAACAGAGGAAAGTGATTGTGATAGTGACACTTGTAGGCCACGCATGGTTAGTGATGCCAAATCCACAAAATAAAATTTTCTGCACGTTTATGGTGTCCCTAAGAACTTGCTTTATCTATTTGGTGCAAAATGTGCTTGAAACCAAACTGCGCTGATACCAACCATCGTGCAGGATCGTCTGAGCACGCCGTAGCACGCCCCCCGAGTCTGGTAGTAAAAGTTGCCGCTACTGATTCTCGCACCAGATCTACAACTTCCGACCTTTCTCATGGCCATCCTAGAGTGGGTATATGATTTTTATGTGTCTTGGCCGATGCGCCTGAGTATTCCAAAGAAATTAAGCATAATTTTATTCAATTTGGTAGGACTCGATTTTTCGGTTATAAATTCGTCATCAGGGACGAATTGATTTGAGGGGTCGTCGGATTTTACAGGTTAAATATATCATTACAAGTAACTTGTAGAGTTATCATTTTAGAACTTTCTAACTTTATCATTGTTAATGCCATTAATAGTATCTTCCAAAGTTATGGTTATTGATAAGTTCTAAAGGTATCTTT
Organism: Oratosquilla oratoria; assembly: GCF_046742065.1. NCBI lineage: Eukaryota > Metazoa > Arthropoda > Malacostraca > Stomatopoda > Squillidae > Oratosquilla > Oratosquilla oratoria. Next base: position 8,481,460 of record NC_134802.1, on the reverse strand, counting down.
AAGATATAAAGATATCATTATTGGTTGCCATAAGTATCTTAGGAAGCTATCCTTATTAGTACCTTTTATTGTTACTAATGCCTTCTAATGTAATAATTATTACTATTTTATAAAGTACCTTCTGAAGTTATCAGTATTAATACTTTCTAAGTATTAACTTATAAAGTTATAATTTTAGAAGTTTCTAAATCTATAATTGTTAGCACCTTTAATAGTATCTTCCAAAGTTATGGTTATTAATAAGTTTTAAAGTTATCTTTAACCTTTGAAGATATTATTATTGATATCTTCAAATATTATTCTTATTAAGTCCTAATGTTATCATTATGCCTTCTAAATTTATCAGTAGTATAAGTCTCTTATGAAGCTATCCTTATTAGTACCTTTTATTGTTATTAATGCCTTCTAATGTAATATGTATTACCACTTTTTAAAGTACCCTCTGAAGTTATCAGTATTAATACTTTCAAAGTATTAACTTATATAGAGTTATCATTTTAGAAAGCTTCTAAATTTATAATTATTAGTACATTTAATAGCACGTTCCAAAGTTATGGTTATTGATAAGTTCTAAAGTTATCTTTAACCTTTAAAGATATCATTATTGATATCTTCACATATTATTCTTATTAAGTCCTACTGTCATCATTATACCTTCTAAATTTATCAGTAGTAGTACTTTCCAAGGTTATTATTTGAGCCTTCTAAAGTTTCATTATTAGTACCTGCTAAAGTTATCATTATTAGTACATTTAAAAGCTAGTGTAATGTAACGTGTAAATTTATTATTAACTTCTAAATTTATCATTATTAGTGCCTTCCCATGTTACCATCAGTAGTACCTGATACAAATTATTGGTACATTTAAAAATTATTATGAGAAAGGTGCAATCGTAATATCTAAATACATATTTATGACAACCCTCCAAAAATATCATTATTAGTACATTCTAAAGTTACTATTAATATTTCCATCTACAGTTATCATTATCAATACCTTCTGAATTTGTCGTTATTAGCACCTTTTAAAATATTAGTCCCTTCAGATATTATCATTATGGGTACCTTCGCAAATTATCACTTTTAATACATTGAAAAAATATAATTATTAGTACCTACTAAATTATCATTATTTGTTTCTTTAATAGTTATCATTATTAGTACATTCTAAAGTTATCATTAGAGTTATGGCTTCAGTAGTTATCATTACTATTACTTTGTAAATTCATTAGTACATTAGTATTTGTGCCTTACAAAGTTATTATTATTTATACTTTCCTAAGCTATCATTATATGTAACCTATAGAGTTATCATTTTAGAACTTTTTAATTTTCTCATTGGTATATATATATATATATATATATGTATATATATATATATATATATATATATATATATGTATATATATGTATATATATATATATTTGTGTATTTTGGGAGCAGGTTCTCTTTTAAACATGTTTGATTGAATACGACAGCATTCTGGAAGTTGTTGAATTTCTTTCTTGTATTTTCTATTTTTCTAATTATATTCTTCCCTTGGATAGGGTGGGCATAGACCAATTCATTATACTTCTCCATTTTATTACACGACGTTTCGTCTCTAATAAGACATCTTCTGGTATTTCTGTTTTAAAGATACAATAGATATTTATGATACTAGTCTGAATTACATTGATTGTTACACATTTACAATTTATATCAAATCTTACAATTGCATTTACATTTTAAATTTGAATGAATAATAACACTAAAGATAATATTATTAATAATAATAATGATAATAATAATATTAATAACTACTTCTTGCCTTAGGTGAAAAGGATGGCGAGCGGCTACATGTTGACCCGGGGCGACCTTCTCCTAGGAAGGTGTGAGGAGATTAGCGGATTACCCGTGACCTCTGTCCTTTTAAATGGTTCAGAGACCTGATGAGGAGAGGGGGGGTGTGGAGGGGGTGGGGGAGGAGGAGGAGGAGGGAGAGGAGAGGGTGAAGCTGAGGGGGAGGGGGTGGTAGAGGCGGAATGTTGCAATTTATGGCTATACAAGGGGATATTAGATATTAGGTCGCATTGCAAATTGATGGAAGGGGCTTTTTCTCTAATGTATATAGATTCTAAGAGCTGGAGTTTTCTTGAATTATAATGGTGTCCAATGATTTTAGTATTTTTAGTAATTTTAGTAATTTATGAATTCACTTGTCCAGAGGAAGACTTTGCACTTCCAGCGAGATACATTGGTCATACACAATGTACCTTAGGCAGAAGGTTAACATACCATCAGCAAACGGGGGCGATAAAAGAACACCTAAAGAAATGCCACAACATAGTAATCACAAGGGATTTAATATCTAAAAATACTAAAATCATTGGACACCATTATAATTCAAGAAAACTCCAGCTCTTAGAATCTATATACATTAGAGAAAAAGCCCCTTCCATCAATTTGCAATGCGACCTAATATCTAATATCCCCTTGTATAGCCATAAATTGCAACATTCCGCCTCTACCACCCCCTCCCCCTCAGCTTCACCCTCTCCTCTCCCTCCTCCTCCTCCTCCTCCCCCACCCCCTCCACACCCCCCCTCTCCTCATCAGGTCTCTGAACCATTTAAAAGGACAGAGGTCACGGGTAATCCGCTAATCTCCTCACACCTTCCTAGGAGAAGGTCGCCCCGGGTCAACATGTAGCCGCTCGCCATCCTTTTCACCTAAGGCAAGAAGTAGTTATTAATATTATTATTATCATTATTATTATTAATAATATTATCTTTAGTGTTATTATTCATTCAAATTTAAAATGTAAATGCAATTGTAAGATTTGATATAAATTGTAAATGTGTAACAATCAATGTAATTCAGACTAGTATCATAAATATCTATTGTATCTTTAAAACAGAAATACCAGAAGATGTCTTATTAGAGACGAAACGTCGTGTAATAAAATGGAGAAGTATAATGAATTGGTCTATGCCCACCCTATCCAAGGGAAGAATATAATTAGAAAAATAGAAAATACAAGAAAAAAATTCAACAACTTCCAGAATGCTGTCGTATTCAATCAAACATGTTTATATATATATATATATATATATATATATATATATATATATATATATATACATACATATACCAAGGCTTTTTCCCTCTTACAAGGGAGGTAGGCAAAAAGAAAAAGGCATAAAAACCATTCCCACCCATTCCATCCCTAAATACACTCCACTCCCCTCCACCCTCCCTCTTATCTTGGCACCTCCTGGATGACGGGTCATCCCTGCACCTTATCCACTGCCCTGGGTCAGAGGCAGTGTCGCAAGACACAGCATATAAACAGTAAGGCCGCTTCACTTAGTCGACGATCCCCCCTCTCCGTACCCCCATGCAGAAAAGGAGAAGACGGGGAAAAATCCCTTCGGGCTGCGTCAACTTTTGCTCACACATACTACCTCACCCCCCATCCCCCCAACCTTGCATCGCAACATCATCCATATACAACCATTCTCCATTCACCCCTGTCTTCTGTCCTCTCCTGTCCTTCCTCAACAGACATTCCCCTCTTCCCCAAAGCCCCCTTCACCCCATCCATCCATCTCATCCTAGGACGCCCCCTCATGTTCACTCCCTCCACATCTGCCTTCCATACCTCTTTTACTAGTCTTTCTTCACTCATTCTTTCCATATGTCCAAACCATCCTAATACTCTTTCATCAACCCTATCTCCCAGCTCCCTTACCACCCTTGTTCTCCTCCTCACCTCATCTCAAACACATTAAAACTCCTTCTCTCTTCCTCTCTCATGTTCCATGTTTCTGCCCCGTACTGTGCTGTTGGCACAATCACTCCTTCATACAGTCTCTGTCGTGAGACGATGCTTGGTGTCTTTGTTAGTGCCGAGGGTCGGACGCGCCGACCTCGGGTCGCACGTCCTGCGCAGCTCGGGTCGCGCAGCTGGCCACGCCCTCAAGCCAGGTCGCGTCGCCGGGTCAGAGTGTGATTGGCGCAGGTGAATTTGCACACGACCCGTAGCGACTGCGATTGGCTGCGGATTTGCACACGGCCTTTGGGCATAGCGCTCAGATCTCGCGACCCAGGCGGCGACACACTTCTTCGGCATCGCCCTCACAGTGAGTACCATCTCCTTAGCGGCGACACACTTCTTCGGCATCGCCCTCACAGTGAGTACCATCTCCTTACCTTGCACTCGCTAACAAGTGCATTATAGTTAGATATTTTGCCTCCGTGCACACGCACATAATAAAAGCACAAAAAACAACAACAGTGTTTTTGTCAGCCTACACACCCACGCTCGGCTAACCTACCATATCTCCTCTTAGCCTCCATTCCCAAATGTCTATTCCTCATTACACTTTTTAATCCACCAAGGCATCTACTCGCTTCTCTCAATCTTCATTCTACCTCCACCTCCACTCCACCCTTTCCTGCCACATGTGCACCCAAGTATCTAAAAGTATTCACATTCTCCAGTCGCTCTCCCTTAATGCTCACTTCCAGTCTTCTGCCACTTTCACCCCTTGTACATCTCATCACCTTACATTTACCCACATTTATCTTCAACTTTCTTATTTCACATACTCTCCCAAACTCTGCCACCAACTTCCTCAATCTCTCCTCTGATCCTGCTACAAGCGCAGTGTTGTCCGCAAACAACAACTGGCTCACTTCCCACTTCTCTCCATTTTCTTTAAACATCTCCAGTCCCTGTCCTACCACCCTTGCATTTTACTCTCGTACCACCCCATCCATGTAAAAGTTGATCAGCCAGGGTGACATAACACATCCCTGACGAAGTCCCACCTTTACCTCGAACCACTCAATCTCTCCATTTCTAATCCTGACACATGCTCTACTACTCTCGTAAAAACTCATTGTTAGTACTTTCTCATTATTATTACCTTCTAAAGTTATCATTATTATGCCATTAATTTATCATTATTACTGCCTTTTAAAAATATCATTATCATTGCCTTATAACGATCTTATTATTAGTAATTTCTAAAGTTACCATTATTAGTACCTTCTAAAGTGATCATCTTTAGTACTATCCAGTGTTATCATTATTCATACCTTCTAAATTGATCAACGTTAGTACCTTGTAAAGTTATCTATATTAAAACTTCACTAAAAGTGTAATTTTTAGTACCACTTAAAATATAATTAGTAACTTCCATAGTTATTATTGGTATTTTCTAAATTTGTACCTGTCAGTACCTTACAAAACGATCCTTAGTACTACCTTCTAAAGTTATTTAAATTAATCTATTTTAAAGTTGTCATTCCTACCATACTCCTGGACACCACTATATAGTCCATTAACTCTCTATCTGCCACCCTTCCATCCACCACCCTCTTCCATGTGTATTTATGCTTGACCTTCTTCTTAAACACTGTATTTGCTATCATCAACTCTCTTTCAAGACACATCTCCACCATCAACTCTCCACTACGATTTTTCCTCGAACTCCATACTTTCCAATCACTCCGTCAAATATTTATTTCCTACCCTAGCATTTAGGTCTCCCAATACAACTATATTGACATTTCTCCCTAATCCCTCTATGCACTTATTTATATCTACACAGAATGCCTCCCTTTCCTCTACGTTCTTCTCACTACCAGTTCCATACGCACTTACAAAAACCCACATCTCCTTTCCCAGCTTCACCTTCATCCACATCAACCTTGATGACACCTTCCACTCCACTACCCGCTTACTTATCTCTTCACTTACTGGTATAGCCACCCCTTCTCTCCCTCGTCCCCTCTTCACTCCTGAGTACGTCCCAGCTACACTCCCAAACTCACAGTTGCCCTTTCCTTTCATTTTAGTTTCACTCAAAGCCAATACATCCATCTTTCTTCTCACAAACATACTACCTATCTCTTCCCTTTTACTCTCATCTTTACCAAATCCATACATATACATACATATACCAAGGCTTTTCCCCCCTTACAAGGGAGGTAGCCAAAATGAAAAAGGCATAAGATCATTTCCACCCATTCCATCCCTGAATACACTCCACACCCCTCCAACCTCCCACTTATCTGAGCACCTCCTGGATGACGGGTCATCCCTGCACCTTGTCCACTGCCCTGGGTCAGAAGCAGTGACGCAAGATACAGCACATCCACAGCAAGGCCGCTTCATTAAATCGGCGACCCCCCCTCTCCGTCCCCCCATTGCATAAAATGAGAGGACGGGGAGAAATTCCTTCGGGCTGCGTCAACTTTTACTCACACATACTACCTCACCCCCACCCCACCCCCGCCCATTCCACCTCCACGCACATTAAAAGACCCAAACCTTAGGGTACTGGTTGGAAAACTCCCAGACCCTCTTATGTTTTTTCTTTCTTTTTTAGGAATGTAGGAAGAGTTAAGGATGTACATGTTCTAAGGGGAGAGAATGGGGGAATATCAAATCCTTTCCTGGTGGAAGTGTAACCTTTTGGTTCGTGTAGGCTACATAAGGAGGACTTAATGCGGGTGAGATATACTCCAAAACAGGAGTTTTCTTCTATTTATTAACAATGAAGGCAATCTGGTTAATAAACTACAAATGGGCCCTATGGGCTAAATACTCGTACAATAAGTGTCAGGCCTTGACCTAGGGCACAATTGGCTGGCAGCCTCTCGGTCTGCCTAGCTCTGGCGTCTGGCCGGTAGGCTCTTGACCTACCCAGCTCTGGGCGGTAGGCTCTTGACCTACCCAGCTCTGGGCGGTAGGCTCTTGACCTACCCATCTCTGGCGTCTGGCCAGTAGGCTCTTCACCTACCCAGCTCTGGCGTTCGTGACATGGGTGTTAAAGGTTATATAGGGGGTTAGTGGGTTGTTGTAAGTAAATGCGTTAGTCTCGCTATTCTATGCATTGGGGTCAGTTTTATATATGAGGGTTAGACCTATAGTTGGTGGGTGTTGTTAGGTATATTATATATATGTTAGTTTATGGGTAGGGCAGTTATAATAAAGGACTTTTAATAGGTTAGTCTGGTGACATTGGGTATCTATATCTTGTTTGTCTTGAAATGTGCTGCGTTAGATGTATGTTGTGGGAAATGCAAGGTTAGCAAGAGGGGGAGTCTCGCTATGTTGCAAGCATGTGGATCACGTGCGTGGTGGGTGATGGTTAGTAATGGTTACAGGAAGGTAAATTGAGGGTGGAGCAGGGAAGAAAAATACTTTTTTTTTCCAGGGCAATTTTTCATTTTTTTAAATTTCACCAGAGCCATTTTTTTAATTACCAGAGCCATTTTTGATACTTCCAGAGCCATGTTTTTGCAGGTTCGATTTCCTTCAAACATGAGGGTGGAAATGCACAACAAACCTTGCAATACACCGTTTGAGTACCATCACTGCCCCAATCCACTTTAAGCCAATCTAGGTTCCAGGAGTGTATAGTAGATTCATGCTTTACTGATTTTCGTTTTCCTTGGCCCTTGCCCGTAGAGTTTGAATTAGGGTTTGCTGGTCCAGAAGCGGTTCTTGCCGTCAAAAACTCTCCTTCGATTCTGAAAAGACTGAATCTGAAGGCAGACCATCTTCACTCATCTTCATTCGCTTCACTAGAAATCGCTCCATGATGTACGATCACCGAAAGTTTGGCATGGACGTGACGTACAAACGTAGATCTAGCTACCGTAAACCTAGCTACCGTAAACCTAAGCTAGCTAACGAATGATTTTTTATTTTTGTATTTTCTATTCTCCCTCCAAAGATCCATATTTATGAACTAGATATATAATTATCAAATGTTCATATTCAAACTTAAATTTATTTACTTTCAATTACTAACCAAACATTTGATTCTATTTTGTTTTCTCATAAATACGCGAACGAGGTTATAAATGGGATTTCCCAGTTTCCCTCCTAGGCCTCGAGCGAGTTTGCATATGCACAGTGTACGTATCCATGCGGTGATGTGGTATTGGGTATGGTGCATTGTACATGTACTCAGCGCGTTGATTGGGCAGCTAGCTGCATGCAACCAATAAACTTCCCTGCATACAGATACCATGCAATTCGCAACTAGCGACATTATGTACCATGATAGTCGTGTAGAGTCTAGTCAACAAGTACTAGTATACGCGCGCATGCAGCTGATACGAAGCTAGGCTAGGTAAGCCATTGAATTCTAGCAGCTATACCGCGTACACATACGTACGTACATCATCAAAAAATTAAAGTTGATTGATGCGTTGCGTTTATGATATCGATTGATAACACTGGCCTGCGTTTATTTTATTTTATTTTTTTAAAGGTCGAAGGTTTTTCAAGTGATTTATAGGTTTTTTGGTGCGCTGAATCCAAAAATGCCATCCGTTTCCTTGGATCAGGTCTAGTTTTTGAGATATGAGTAGTGCGACTTTTGGGCCTTGTATAGTACTAAGTATAAGGAAAACGAGGCCTATTCTTTTTTTTTTTTTTTTGCATAAAAATTAGACTGTAGCACCCCGAAACTGATACTGAAACCTAATGATGTTTTTGTTTACTTTCAGGAAACTGAAACTGAAACTGCATTGACTACATTGACAAACTGCATTGACAACACTGAAACTGAAAATGGTTTAGAAAAGTGTGATCTCCAATCAATGTGACTGATTTTATAAGAATCTGTGCTTTTTACAAGAATCTGTGCTTCTTGTGTTTCTATTTTGGACACGTATCTTAGATTGACAGAAAATGGAACGCAAATGCACAAATCATCCTGATAGGTTCTGCTACATATGTGGTAATGTGATTCTTCCTCGTCGACTAGCAAATATAACTGATTTTGTGAAGAAGGCATATCATGCTTACTTTGGAGTTAAGCTTGGGGACCAGGACAAGCCATTTGCACCCCATGTTAGATGAAAAACATGTGTCGAGAACTTGCGTGATTGGAGAAATAAAAAAAGGAAGAGTATGCCATTCGCTGTTCCAATGGTTTGGAGAGAGGGTAAAGATCATGTGTCAGACTGCTATTTCTGCATGACTAATCTTAAAGGAGTCAACCGCAAGAACAAGCATTGTATTCAGTATCCTAATGTTACGTCTGCCATACGACCAGTCCCTCATGGTCCAGGCCTGCCCGTTCCCGAGCCAGATGTTGCAATGGAATCTAGCTCTGAATCGGAATCTGATAACGCACTAGACAGGGCAGAGGGTGGAGAATACATGCCAGAAGAGAATGACCGGCCAGTGCCTCTAACACAAGCAGATCTCAATGACCTGACACGGGATCTAAACCTATCAAAGGAATCAGCACAGCTTCTGGGTTCTCGTCTTCGTGAGAAAAAATTTGCTAGCACCTGAGACAACATTCTTTTGGTACCGAGAGCGTGAAAGAAAATTTAGACAGTTCTTCACAACCCAGAAGGACTCGTCATTAGTTTACTGCAACAACATTGCTGGTTTGATTCAATCAATGGGGCTGGACTATGTTGCTACTGAATGGAGACTGTTCATCGACTCTTCCAGCAGAACTCTCAAGGCAGTCCTCCTTCACAACGGAAATAATTACTCTTCAATTCCAATCGGTCATTCGGTGCAAATGAAAGAAACTCATGACAACATGGATCAGCTACTGTCTGCTCTGACCTACAATGACCATGGTTGGTTGATCTGTGGAGATCTTAAGGTAGTTGGATTAGTTTTGAGACTACAGGGTGGGTACACAAAGTATCCATGCTTTTTGTGTTTGTGGGATAGTCGGGCTGATGATCAACATTTTGTCAGACAAGAATGGCCACCACGACAACGTTTGGAACCTGGTTCACACAATGTTCAGGCTCGTTCTCTTGTTGAACCAAACAAGGTCTTACTCCCACCTTTACATATCAAACTGGGACTGATGAAGAACTTTGTGAAGGCAATGGACAAAGACGGCATGGGATTTACTTTTCTTCAGCAGAAGTTTCCTCGGATCAGTCTGGAAAAGCTTAAGGCTGGCATCTTTGATGGGCCTCAGATAAGGGAACTTATGAAGGACTCAATGTTTGACGATGCACTGAATGCAGCTGAGCTGTCCGTTTGGTGGTCGCTTAAGTCAGTGATAAGAAACTTTCTAGGAAATAACCGAAGTGCAGAATACGAGAAAGAAGTCGATGAGCTCTTGAACAGCTATCAAAAATTAGGGGCTCGCATGTCAGTCAAAATGCACTTTCTACGGTCCCACTTAGACTATTTCCCTCAGAACTGTGGTGACTTCAGTAAGGAACAGGGAGAACGTTTCCATCAGGATATTCGTGTCATGGAAGAACGCTACCAAGGCCGGTGGGATGTGAACTTTCTTGCGGACTACTGTTGGTGTTTGAAACGAGACGTGGTGGCTGCCCAACACAGGAGAAAGTCACTGAAAAGGCCCTTCATCCATGATTAGATTTTCTGTAATATATCCTCTTTATCTTCTGAACTATGCAAGAAAAAATTATTTCTTGTGTCAAGAATTTTTTTCTCCAAAATTAAAGGGAATAAATAGCACTAAATGGCGTTTTTAACTATTTTTACCGCCTCGTATCTCAAAAACGTGACCTGATTGAACAAAATGAGTGTGATTTTTAGATTCTGCATAGCAAATTACCCTAGAATCAGTTATCAGATGCTTTACCTTTGAAACTTCGCAGGCCAGTGTAATGCAATGATTGATCACGGTTAAGGTGTGTTTGCTCTGTCCTTTCATCAATGGTGATGGGATTCAGGGATAGCCAAGTGATGGATAATGCATGAAAAACGTTGAATCTTGCCGCGGGAGCGATTTTTTTGTGGGGGATCGCTCCCGCTATTGCATTTGTGAGAGCGACATTGGAACTTTCCCGACGAGACATGGTTAAACGGTAAAGATGAAATGCCTGAGAAGTATGATAGGGGTTACTAGGCTAGATAGAGTGAGAAATGAGGAGGTGAGGAGGAGAACAGGGGTGGAAAAGGAGCTGGGAGATAGGGTTGATAAAAGAGTATTAGGATGGTTTGGACACATGGAAAGAATGAGTGAAGAAAGATTAGTAAAAGAAGTGTGGAAGGCGGAAGTGGAAGGAGTGAATGTGAGGGGGCGTCCTACGATGAGATGGATGGATGGGGTGAAAAGGGCTTTACAAAAGAGAGGAATGTCTGTAGAGGAAGGACGGGAGAGAACAGAAGATAAGGGTGAATGGAGAAGGGTTGTGTATAGATGAGGCTGTGATGCATGAGGGGGAGTGGGTGGGGGGATGGGGGGTGAGGAAGTATGTATGAGAAAAATTTGACGCAGCCCGAATGGATTTCTCCCCGTCTTCTCCTTTCCTGCATGAGGGAACGGAGGGGGGGGGGGTCGCCGAATGTATGAAGCGGCCTTGCTGTGGATGTACTGTATCTTACGACACTGCTTCTGACCCAGGGCAGTGGGCAAGATGCAGGGATGACCCGTCATCCAGGAGGTGCCAAGATAGAGGGGAAGGAGGAGGGTGGAGGGCAGTGGAATATATGGGAAATGAAATGGGTGGCAGTAATTTCTATGCCTTTTTCTTTTTGGCTACCCCCCGTGTAAGGGGGGAAATGCCTTTGGTATATGTATGTATGTAAAGTTATCATTATTACTTCCTTTTAAAGATATGGTTATTAGTTACTTATAAAGTTACCATTCTAACCTTACCATTATTAGTACTGTCCACAATTATCAATAGAATTACCTTCTAAAGTTATCATCAATAGTATTGTCGACTGATATCATTATTAGTATTTTCTAAAGTTATAATTATCAGTACCATCTAAAAGTTATCAATATTAGTAAATTCTCAATTTATCTTTATTAGTACCAAGTGTACAAAAAAGATCGGATGACCGTGAGCGACCAGATGTCCGTGATGGGGGAAATATTAATTTTGATGAGAGAAATGTTGGCTAGGTTCTAAATGTCAATGAAGGACCAAATATCAATATAGAGAAAGGTGTCAATAAAAACAAAATTACAATGTAAGGCATGATATTGAAACTCAAAACGTGTCAATAAGAAATAATCACGAGTTTATGAAAACCATGTACTTTAATGCTTGTAGTATTAGAAACAAATTTCAAGAAATACAGGTGTATGTCAAAAGCGAAAATCTCGATATGATAGGAATAACCGAGACATGGTTAAATGGTAAAGAGTTTGAAGCTGAATTTAACATTGCGGGATTTAAACACTTTCATTAGGATAGTACATGCATATACCAAAGGCTTTTTCCCCCTACACTGGGGGTAGCCAAAAAGAAGGCATAGAAATCACTCCCACCCATTCCATCTTCTATATATTCCACTCCCCTCAACCCTCCTCCCTCCCTCTCATCTTGGCATCTCCTGGATGACGGGTCATCCCTGCATCCTGTCCACTGCCCTGGGCCAAAAGCAGTGTCGCAAGACACAGCTCATCCACAGCAAGGCCGTTTCATACATTCGGCGACCCCCCCCCCTCTCCGTCCCCCCATGCAGAAAAGGAGAAGACGGGGAGAAATCCCTTCGGGCTGCGTCAATTTTTTTTCTCATACATCCTCACCCCCCATCCCCCACCCACTCCACCTCATGCATCACAGCCTCATCTATACACAACCTTCTCCATTCACCCCTATCATCTGTCCTCTGTCCTTCCTCCACAGACATTCCTCTCTTTTGTAATGCCCCTTTTACCCCATCCATCCATCTCATCGTAGGACGCCCCCTCATATTCACTCCTTCCACCTCTGCCTTCCACACTTTTTGTTTTTTTGCTAATCTTTCTTCACTCATTCTTTCCATGTGTCCAAACCATCCTAATACTCTTTCATCAACCCTATCTCCCAGCTCCCTTTCTATCCCTGTTCTCCGCCTTACCTCCTCATTTCTCACTCTATCTAGCCCAGTAACTCCTATCATACTTCTCAGACATTTAATCTCAAACACATTCAAACTCCTTCTCTCTTCCTCTCTCATGTTCCATGTTTCTGCCCCATACAATGCTGTTGGCACAATCACTCCTTCATATAAGCACCCGTTTCCAACCACTCCCAGATGTCTATTTCTCATTACACTTTTTAATCCATCAAGGAATCTACTCGCTTCTCTCAATCTACATTCTACCTCCACCCCACTCCTCCCTTTCCTGCCACATTCGCACCCAAGTATCTAAAACTATCCACTTCCTCCAGTTTCTCACCCTCAATGCTCACTTCCAGCCTACTGCCACTCTCTCCCCTTGTACATCTCATCACCTTACTTTTGCCAACATTTATCTTCAGCTTTCTTCTTCCACACACCTTCTCAAACACTGTCACTAACTTCCTCAATTTTTCCTCTGATCCTGCTACAAGCGCAGTGTCGTCAGCAAATAACAGCTGGCTCACCTCCCACTTTTCTCCATTTTCTTTAATTATCTCCAACCCCTGACCCACTACCCTTGCATTCACCTCTCGCACCACCCCATCCATGTAAAGATTGAACAGCCAGGGCGACATAACACATCCCTGACGAAGTCCCACTCACTCTCTCCATTTCTAATCCTAACGCAAGTTCTACTACTCTCATAAAAACTCTTGACTGCTCTTAACAGCTTTCCTCCTATCCCATATATCTGCAGTATCTTCCACATTGCCTTCCTGTCTACCCTGTCTTAAGCCTTTTCCAGATTCATAAAAGCCCAAAAAACATCCTTACCTTTTCCTATAGCTTTCTCACATATCTGTCTTACCACAAAAATCTGATCTACACATCCCCTACCTTGGTGGGAGAATGGAGAGGGGTTGTGTATAGATGAGGCTATGATGCATGAGGTGGAGTGGGTGGGGGATGGGGGGTGAGGAAATATGTATGAGAAAAAATTTGACGCAGCCCGAATGGATTTCTCCCCGTCTTCTCCTTTCCTGCATGAGTGGACGGAGAGGGGGGGGGGGTCGTCAAATTTATGAAGTGGCCTTGCTGTAGATGTACTGTATCTTGCGACACTGCTTCTGACCCAGGGCAGTGGACAAGATGCAGGGATGACCCGTCATCCAGGAGGTGCCAAGATAGGAGGGAAGGAGGAGGGTGGAGGGGAGTGGAATATATGGGAAATGAAATGGGTGGGAGTAATTTCTATGCCTTTTTTCTTTTTGGCTACCCCCCGTGTAAGGGGGAAAAGCCTTTGGTATATGTATGTATGTATGTATGTATGTAAGTATGTATGTATGTATGTATGAATGTATGTATGTATGTATGTATGTATGTATGTATGTAAAGTTGCTTTTATTACTTCCTTTTAAAGATGTGGTTATTAGTTACTTATAAAGTTACCATTCTAACCTTACCATTATTAGTACTGTCCACAATTATCAATAGAATTACCTTCTAAAGTTATCATCAATAGTATTGTCGAATGTTATCATTATTAGTATTTTCTAAAGTTATAATGATCAGAACCATCTAAAGTTATCAATATTAGTAAATTCTCAGTTAATCTGTATTAGTACCAAGTGTACAAAAGAGATCGGATGACCGTGAGCGACCAGATGTCCGTGATGGGGGAAATATTAATTTTGATGGGAGAAATGTTAATGAGGTTCTAAATGACAATGAAGGACCAAATATCAATATAGAGCAGGGTGTCAATAAAAACAAAATTACAATGTAAGGCATGATATTGAAACTCAAAACGTGTCAATAAGAAATAATCACGAGTTTATGAAAACCATGTACTTTAATGCTTGTAGTATTAGAAACAAATTTCAAGAAATACAGGTGTATGTCAAAAGCGAAAATCTCGATATGATAGGAATAACCGAGACATGGTTAAATGGTAAAGAGTTTGAAGCTGAATTTAACATTGCGGGATTTAAACACTTTCATTAGGATAGTACATGCATATACCAAAGGCTTTTTCCCCCTACACTGGGGGTAGCAAAAAAGAAAAAGGCATAGAAATCACTCCCACCCATTCCATCTTCTATATATTCCACTCCCCTCAACCCTCCTCCCTCTCTCTCATCATGGCATCTCCTGGATGACGGGTCAATCCTGCATCCTGTCCACTGCCCTGGGCCAAAAGCAGTGTCGCAAGACACAGCTCATCTACAGCAAGGCCGCTTCATACATTCGGCGACCCCCCCCCTCTCCGTCCCCCCATGCAGAAAAGGAGAAGACGGGGAGAAATCCCTTCGGGCTGCGTCAATTTTTTTTTTCTCATACATACTTCCTCACCCCCATCCCCCACCCACTCCCCCTCATGCATCACAGCCTCATCTATGCACAACCCCTCTCCATTCACCCCTATCTTCTGTCCTCTCTCGTCTTTCCTCCACAGACATTCCTCCCTTTTGTAATGCCCCTTTTACCCTATCCATCCATCTCATCGTAGGACGCCCCCTCATATTCACTCCTTCCACCTTTGCCTTCCACACTTTTTTTTTTTACTAATCTTTCTTCACTCATTCTTTCCATGTGTCCAAACCATCATCATCATCAACCCTATCTCCCAGCTCCCTTTCCACCCCTGTCCTCTCCTTACCTCCTCATTTCTCACCCTATCCAGCCTAGTAACCCCTATCATACTTCGCAGACAATTCATCTCAAACACATTCAAACTCCTTCTCTCTTTCTCTCTCATGTTCCATGTTTCTGCCCCGTACAATGCTGTTGGCACAATCACTCCTTCATATAAGCACCCGTTTCCAACCATTCCCAGATGTCTATTTCTCATTACACTTTTTAATCCAACAAGGCATTTACTCGCTTCTCTCAATCTACATTCTACCTCCACCCCACTCCTCCCTTTCCTGCCACATTCGCACCCAAGTATCTAAAACTATCCACTTCCTCTAGTCGTTCTCCCTTAATGCTCACTTCCAGACTGCTTTCACTCTCTCCCCTTGTGCACCTCATCACCTTACTTTTGCCAACATTTATCTTCAGCTTTCTTCTTTCACACACCTAAAACTCTGTCACTAACTTCCTCAATCCCTCCTCTGATCCTGCCACAAGCGTAGTGTCGTCAGGAAATAACAACTGGCTCACCTCCCACTTTTCTCCATTTTCTTTAATCATCTCCAACCCCTGACCCACTACCCTTGCATTCACCTCTCGCACCACCCCATTCATGTAAAGATTGAACAGCCAGGGTGACATAACACATCACTGACGAAGTCCCACCTTTACCTCAAACCATTCACTCTCTCCATTTCTAATCCTAACACAAACTCTACTACTGTCATAAAAACTCTTGACTGCTCTTAAAAGCTTTCCTCCTGTTCAATATATCTGCAGTACTTCCCACAGCGCCTTCCTGTCTACCTTGTCGTAAGCCTTTTCCAGATCCATAAAAGCCCAAAAAACATCCTTACCTTTTCCTTTAGCTTTCTCACATATCTGTCTTACCACAAAAATCTGATCTACACAACCCCTACCTGTCCTAAAACCACACTCTTCCTCACCAATTACTCCCTCTGTTCCTCTCCTAATACTCTTAATCAAGACCCTTCCATAAACCTTCCCAACCACACTCAACAAGCTGATCCCTCTGTAACTACTACACTCACACTTGTCCCCCTTTCCCTTGTAAAATGGAACTATACAGGCACTCCTCCAGTCCTCTGGCACTCTACCCTCTCCTAAACAAACATTAAATAACCTCACCAGCCAGTCCACCATAACTGTACCTCCTTTCTTCAGACACTCTGCATGGCATCCATCCAACCCAGGTGCCTTACCTGCTCTCATCATCTTTATAGCTGCTTTCACTTCATCTGTCCCTATATCTCTTCCATTTTCCTCACTCATCACTCTCATTTTCTTAGCGTTTCCCACTGAAACTACCTTTCCACCCCTATTCTCCTTCACATTCAGCAACTCCCTAAAATACTCTGCCCACTTTCCTCTCACTGCCTTCTCTTCCACTATCATCTCTCCATCTGCACCTTTTATCTTTTCTTCTCTATTTGATTCACCTCCTCTTTCTCTTTTAATTTCCTTCCAAAACATCTTTTTATTACTTTCAAAAATTTCTGTCATACTCTTTCCCCATTTCACATCTGCTCTCCTCTTTGCTTCCTTTATCTTATGCTTAACTTCCCTTCTCTTCACTTTGTATCTCTCATACGATTCCCTCGTCCTAAATTGTAGCCAATCTATGAATGCCTGCTTCTTCTCTTCTACACCCTTCTTTGCTTCGTCATCCCACCACTCACTACCCTTCCTTCTATTTCCTTCCGTCCTCCTTGTTCCACACATCATCTTTGCACACCTTATGACTCCCTCTTTGAACCATCCCCATTCCTCCTCCACTCCTAGTTCTATTCTATCCTTTACTCCCTCCCACCCCTCTTTCAGCTTTTTCTTATATTCATTCTCCTTTTTTTCTCAATTTAAGCAGGTTACTCTAAGTACCTCCCTACCTTCTGCCCTTTTCCTCTTTCTCCACCTATTCTCCACTCTCAATTTACCTTCCACCAGAAAATGATCTGATATTCCCCCACTCTCTCCCCTTAGAACATGTACATCCAGGATATCCATGTTTGTGTTTTAGGGAAAGTGAAACAGGATGCATATGATAGTTTGTGGGTAGAATTAACACAAACAAATGGAGAAAAATGAATGTATGTGAAATATATAGTCCAAAGGCATTATCATTAGCAGACGACAAACTTTTATTTCAAGAACTGTCTAGTTTCTGCAACCGGGATTATAGATAATGGGTTATTTCAATTTTACTGACATTGATTGGATGACCCTTGAACATGGCCATATAGGTAGTCGCTTGATTAATTTTCTCGGTGACAATTACTTAGTTCGGCATCAAAGAGAGCCCACAAGATATGAAAACTTACTCAATCTATTGACCACTAGCCGCGAAAGCATGATAACCAATGTGGAAGTCTGTGAAACTGTTGTAATTAGTGATCAAAACTTAGATTCAAACTACTAAAAAAATTTAGAATAGATACTTGTTTTTCCTAAAATACCCGATTCTAGTAAAGTTCAGTTCATAGGATTACGTCAGGAGTTTCAGCTTATAGATTGGGAGGCAAAATTAAGCGAAAGATTTGTAGATCAGATGTGGGAAATATTTCAAAATACGCTGACTAAGATGATTCATACTTACATTTCTTTTAAGGACAGAGGTCCCCCAAATCAGGCTCGCCCAAAATGGCTTGACAAAGAAACTGAAAAAGTATGGCTAAAAAGAGACAGGCTTACAAGAAATATAAGTACTCGGGTGCATCTAATGACTATCAAAGTTATGTATTAATACAGAGAGATTTAAAAAGACAATAAAAGACGAAAACGACAATACGAAATGAATATCGCTGTTAAATCCAAAGAAAATCCCAAAAAATTCTATAGTTACATTAGAGATAAAAAGGTTGTTAGGAATCACATTGGTTCACTATTATCCGCTGATGGTCAACTTGAATATTCAAATGAAGAAGTGTGTGATATTTTAAACAATTAGCTTAGCTCAGTATTCGTAAACGAAACACCTCAAAGTGAACTTCAAACTGAAATCTGTGAAAAGTCTAGGACTCTAGGGTAAACTTACTCACTATGGTAAATATAACAAAAGAAAAAATTAAAAGGTGTATAGAAAAGATCAAAGTTAATAAAACACCAGGGCCTGATGGTTGGCATCCAAGAGAGATGAGATTGTTGTTCCATTAGAAATTATTTACATGAAATCCATCATATCCGGAGATGTTCCAAAAGAATGGAAGCTAGCTAATGTTACTCCTATATTCAAAAAGGTGACAAAAAAGAAACCAAATAACTACAGGTCAATAGATGCATATTATACTGGGAGTTGGGTCCTTGGGAACGGTTTGACAGGCGGGTCACGTGTCCCTATATGCCAAGTGTACTTGCGGTCAGATGTTAGGACAGGTTATGCCCAGCTAGGAGTAGTCTCATTCCTGATAGGAAATGACCTCGCTGGGAGCACGATGTTACCTAATGCCATAGTTTCCTTGTGTCCCTCTGCCGAGAATAGTACCTCCCAATCAGAGGCAGACATTCCGGGCATATTCCCTGCTTGTGCTGCTACCCGTATGAGCCGCAAGGTGGAGGCTGCTGGAAAATAATGTCACACCCTTGGTACCATGTGTAGCCAAGTTTAGGGAAAAATTAAAAGCTGCTGTGAGGCTGGCTCATACCCATTTAAAATCTGCTCAGATCATAATTGGCATCACCTACCCTGTCTACAATTTGGAAGGGTCCCTCATACTTTGCCTGGAATGAATGCGTCTGCAGGGGCAAGAAAACTAACACCTTTTCACCTACCCTAAATTCCTTAGGCTCTACCTGATGTGTTTTGTCAAACTGCTGTTTCATCTTGATCTGAGCAGATCTTAAATGGGCATGAACCAGCCTCACAGCAGCTTTTAATTTTTCCCTAAACTTGGCTACATATGGTACCAAGGAGGGGGGGAGGAGTTAAGATTTGGGGCAAAGCAGTGTGAGACTTGGAATGCATTCTGGGATTAGTTAATTATTAATAGTCGGCTGCTGGGCCAGCCTCTGCCAAGGAAGGAATACCTCGCTGATCCAAATGGGCTCGCACATCTGGAGCTAAAGGAAACATGTGGTTAAATGAAACACATGAGATTGTAGGCACGCAACAGTAGTTACAGTAGGCGGAGTATAAGTTACAAACCCTTTTACGAGATCAATCAATCAGCCATTTCGAGTCCACTACTAAACAAAGGTACGACTGCGCCAACCTATGTCAAGTCACTCCTGCAGACTTCTTTATTTCACCTCTCCATCTTTTGTCTGATCTCCCTCTTGCACGCTTCCTATCTCGCGACGTCCACTCAGCAACACACTTGTTCCAACGCTCATGGTTTGTTTGCGCTAACTTGCCTGCCCAATTTCCTTTCCTCTTTTTTACAGCCTCCACAATATTTCATTCCATTCTGTTCTCTCACCCGAATTGCCCTCTTTCTATTTTTCGGCATTATTACCACCATTCTCCTCTGTACACCTTAGCTTTGTTTCCATCACCTTCGTTAGTCTCCAAGTCTCACATTTGTATATAACGGCAGCTATTATACAATGATTGAAAAATTTGGGTAGAACTTCTCATAATATTTCAATGTTTACTAAACATTTTCTAACCAGTTGTAATACGCCTTTTTGTTTCATTATCACGCTCTGAAATAACTTTTAGCATCTGGCTCAAAATTTTATACTCTTCAACTTCAAGGCCCTCACCATCACTTATAATCTCTTTACTATTTTTCGTGAATTTGACATTGGTTTTACTCTTATTCGTTTTTAAACCTACTTTGAGACTTTCCTTGTTCAGATCACTCAGAACATTTTGCAAGTTGCCTGCTCTATCTGAAAAAAATCTCTTCCGCAAATTTAGGTGACTAAAATATTTACATCTTATCAACTCAGCCTTCAGAAAACCTCTTATAGGCAAGCGGTTAATAGTTTGGGTGAAATTGCATCGATCTTTATATTTTCTGGTTCTTTGTGTAGTCGAATTGTGATAGCACCTTTTGCATAGATATTTTCTAGAACACAATGTTGCTTGTGTAGCGAGTTTAGTATTACTATTTGTTCAACGTAGTCAAAGGGCTTCTCGTAATCTACAAAAGCTAAACAAAGAGATCCTTCAGAAAATTTCTTCTAGGCAAGTGGTAAATAGTTTGGGTGAAATTGCATCACCTTACCATACTCCTCTCTCGATCTTTATATTTTCTGGTTCTTTATGTAGTTGAATTAGAACAGCACATTTTGCATAGATATTTTCTAGAACACAATGTGTTCGCTTGTGTGGCAAGCCCTTCCTTACTTAATTATTGTATATATTTATTGTATATGTATTGGCGCGAATTTCCTGGACAGTGGAAGGAGGTGATGGATGAGGGGGTGTAGGTAATACGTACCTTAAGTGAGTGATGATGGGAGGGGGAGGATAGCTGCAGTTGGGGAACCGAAGTCCAGGAGATTTGTATCACCATCCGGGACCACTCGCGCTGCCTCCAGAGCGAGCGTGAATGTAAATCAAAGAGGGGGGGGGGTGATGGGGCAACTCATTAAGTGAACCGTCCTAGGCTAATGAAACCCAGAACTCCTAATGTGAGTTTTAATGGATTAATTAATTCTATAATTAGACACTAGAATTATACTACTTGTCATTAACAATGTGAGATAACAATTAACTGGATTTCACATACATCCTAGCTATTCCCTGCGCGCGATTACTAGCTATAACTTATACTAAAACACCTTAACTTGTGTATCTTGCGTGTGGAGACGTCTTCAATTGGCGCGGTCTCCTGCTGAGTTCCGACCGGCGCGGCTCCGCTTCTGGTGGGGGCGGGGTGCGACGGTTTTTGTGTGGATCGGAGCGGGAAACTGACCGACTTCGTAGCTTGATGGTTAAGGACGGACGCTGAGATGGGCTTTGTAAGCGACACACTTCACCGACGTATTCTTGGTCAATCGTACACTGCACTTTGTAGAGTTCTGGCGGGAGGGGTCTGTACCCAAATCACTTGTTTGATGTCCCTTGATACGCGATCGTCACTTAAGGATGAAATTTTTTAATAGCCACATGAGGGAGGAAAGGACACGATTGGACTTCCGAGAATGAGCGGCCCGACCTCCCTTGTTGAACCCGATGTGAAGACTGGCCTCTGTCCCGCGGCATGTGAGGTCAAAAATGCCCGCCAGCTAGCAGCAACATTGCCAATACTTCTACGTTCCCGCCACTAGTGTTGAAGGGTACTACGAATAATGTTCATGTGGAAGATGACACAGTTCCAATTGTTCCTTGAGGTAGACACTATTCACGAGCGTGTTAGATACGATCCTAATTATTCTAATTGCCTAGGTTAAAACAAATATGTGGCAGCGCGCAGGGGGGGGGGGGTATGTTTTCGCACGAAGCTGGAACAAGGTCGCTTTGTCCTTGGGCGCGGAAACCGTTGGCCTAGGTCGTGTGAGAACACTTGAATCTAAAGGGGGGGGGGTTCTCTATATAAATAGAAGTTTCTCTCAACTTCGTTAAGGCACTGTAATTGATTGCCAAAATGGCACAACAGTTGATGAGGATAAGGACAGGATGTAGCTACTAGAAGTCTTAAGGACTCTGGTAATTCCCCCGAGTATAGGGAATGAAGGGTCGAAGCGGTGAGAAATCGGACGAAAGAAAATGGGAAGGGGAGACAGCGAGCCGGGTGTCACAATAATATTCAAAAATTGTGACATGTATCTCCTTTATTGTATATGTAACACTTCTTTATTATACATGAGTACTTAATATCAACATATATTTATTGTAGATGTTTTGTATAAATAAGCCTATGTAGTCATTACATTATATAAGTGCCCTATACATAATTATATAACCGATCATATATACGTCATTAGGCGCACGCTACAGGTGTATGCGTCCATGCCAATTGTACGTGCTATAGCATTAAGGTATTTAGCATAATGCTACCGTTAACCATTTTGCATGCATATTCCTCATTATATGTAATTGTTCTCTTGTTTCTGTATATTCTTATGTGTATACCTAAAGATGTTTGTGTGTATTGTTTTGCCTAATCTTTTTCCCGCCTGGCAACAATGTATCAGGAAGTAGGGCACGGGCGCGTCATGATGCCAAGGCTAGGCCCCCTAGCATTCGCTGGTGACAGATTACTTCCTGCCATACTTGTGTGTAGACCTACGCAATAAACTCCTACCAAAAGTACTGTGTGTTTGGCACTTACCACACTTGCATCCTGTTTGCGTAGCGAGTTTAGTATTACTATTTGTTCAACAGAGTCAAAGGGATTCTCGTAATCTACAATAGCTAAACAAAGAGATATGTTGTATTGTATTCTATCGTTTTCTCGGTTAGTTGATTCATCGTCTCCAAATGGTCTAGATTCGAATATCCGCATTTAAAACATGTCTGTTTTCTTGGTTTCCACATAAAAATTAGTCTATTTGTAAGGATCTTGGAAAATAGTTTATATAAATTTGATAAGCTAATGGGTTGGTAGTCTTTCCTGATGTAAACACTTTGTATATAACTAAGCTAATTTACAATGAATCTCTTTCCCTGCGTCTTTCAGAAGACCATCGATATGCTATTTTTCACCTGGTATGTTTCTTCGTTTTATACTTTTTAGAGCAAACGCTTCTTCCTTTATGAATTCTAGTACACTACTAACGCCTACAGATGAATTTACTGACTCAATAACTGTATTTCAGATCTCTGTCATTTGTTGATAAACTTTTTCAGCTCTACTCTCTCTATTTCGTCCCTACTGTTATTAATCTGCCCAGTCCTTCTTTGTATTAGGTCATTTGTAACTTAGAGCACTCACACATCATTCCTATTCATAAGTACACACGAGTATATATCATAAATAAATTGGATGTCATTATCTTTTTGTAAATACCTTCTTATACTAAAGATGGAATGTAAATAGTTCCCATTGTGGAAAGCTATGGCATCTGAAATAACGCGCTGTCAGCGTACCCAAGCAGATTCATTCTGTAGGCCTGTGCGTGAACAGTGTACGACCCGCTTGGGTATAAACTTCCAGAGCTGGGTGTGTTACCGCCGGACAGGTAATGTGTTACCGAAAATATGTGTGTGTATATATATATATATATATATATACATACACATACACATACGCAGTAACGCGGACCGTTCTAAGGATATTAAAATCGGTAACGCACTACCTGTCCACATTTTCATTTCTCATCAATGTTGTAGTCGTACATTTAGACTACAGCATTGTATCATACGTACACATACACGGGAGGTAGCTAAAGTCAAAGGCATAAATCCACTCCCACTCATTTTATCCCCACATAATCCATTGCATTCACCACCCCTCTTCTCTCTCTCCCTCTCTCTCTCTCTCTGTCTGTCCCTTTTCTTTCTCTCTCTCTCTCTCTCTCTCTCTCTCTCTCTCTCTCTCTCTCTCTCTCTCTCTCTCTGTCTGTCCCTTTTCTTTCTCTCTCTCTCTCTCTCTCTCTCTCTCTCTCTCTCTCTCTCTCTCTTTCTCTCTCTTCCTGGATGACGGGTCATCCCCGCATCTCACTCACTGCCCTGGGCCAGAAGCAATGTATCATGGGTGAAATAAATAGTAAATTCAGTGATAAAACATAATGATAAATTTCAGGTAATGTACAATATGACTCCTTCAATAGATTGGAATGTGATGAACATAAATGACGCGTAGGTATTGGAATTATCAGTCAGGATGTTCCATTGAACAGATAATCGCACTGTGCTACCACAGTGGGTATCTTGTATAAACTTTCTTAAAAAATGCACATATTGTCCTATGTTAGCAGATTTCCGCCCTTGTGTGATTGGGATGAATAGATTTTGTTGCAGACTGCCCTCCTGCCAGCCTGTTGCCATCGGCCACCCATCCAGCCTGCCATCCAACCGAACTTTCTAATCGCCTGCCTTCCTATCAGCCGTCCGACCTTCGTGCCTGCCTTTTTGCCACCCAGTCGACCAACCGACATTTCTGCCTACTTACCTCCCAGGCTTTCATCAAACTGCAACTCGGCCAGTCGACCTTTCGGCTTACCTGCCTGTTTGCCTGCCACTCGACCAATTGGCCCTTCGACCTGCCTGCCTGCCTGCCTGCCTGCCACTCGGCTAGTCGTCCTTCCGAATTTTCTGCCTGCCATTCGGCCAATCGTCCTTTCGACTTACCTGTCTACCACTCGGCCTGCTTGTCTGCCACTTGGCCAGTCGTCCTTTCGACTTGTCTGCCTGTCTACCACTCGGCCAATCGTCCTTTCAACTTGCCTGCCTGGTTGCCTGTTTCGCTGATGAACAGGCTTCTGACTACGCGTTATCTTCTTCCTCATTCCCATACATTGCTTTTGTTCATTTCTGTAATTTCGTCTATGGTACGTTTGGAATGCCAGATTACAATCTTACAAACCAACTTGGAGCCCAAAAAATAAAATTAATGTGGAAATTCATAGTTTAATGATCCTGAAAACGTTTTCAATAAAAAAAAAAAAAAAAACTGCGTTTTTACAATGTCGACAAAATTTCACACCGCCTCTATACACAAATACCAAGGACATTGATTTCGATATACGTTAGGCCAACCCACGCTAAAGCAATTTCGAGTTTCCAAACGCTTCAATTTTACATATACTATCCACGTGACGCATGGTAGTATCAGAAATACGAGTGGAAGTTGCGTCAGCGTATTTTAATTGCAAAGTCTCGCTGTTGGAAGCGGCGTAGAGTAAATTGAATTAAGAAATGGTGATACAGATGGAAAATGGTACAATGAAGTCGTGGATACACGATTACATCTGTATGAACAAGTCATCTATCAATAACGTGATCTCTTTTTTAAACTGGTAAATATATATATTTTTTTCATTAGATAGGTATGTCTCATAGAAAACGGAATTTTCGTATAAAATGTCCAGTTTTCAATCGTTTCTCCTCCTCCTCCTCCTCCTCTTCCTCCTCTTCGTCCTCCTCCTCCTCCTCTTTTAATTACACCCTTACGGTCCAGAGCCACTTAGTATCGTTTTATGACTGGCGACTGATCTCCACACAAAGAATAATGGTGATTATTTTTTTTTGTCAATTATTCCTCCGTTTTGCTACATTCCTAGATTACCATCTCTATAAATCCACCTCTTCAGTAGCATAATGTCCCCAAGGATGGAAGCGCTGGTTAATACTGGAAAGTTCCCCCCTTCTCTCTCTCTCTCTCTCTCTCTCTCTCTCTCTCTCTCTCTCTGTCTTTCTCTCTCTCTCTCTCTTTACGTCTGTTTGCTACAGTTTGGGTATAAAGGGAAATGACTTTATTAATGATGATGGACACACACACACACACACGCACACACACACACACGCGTACACACACACACACACACACACACACACACACACACACACACACTTCAACGAACGGACGGCTTAGAAGACGTTCTGAAGAAAATTGAAGTTTCGTGGATCCCAACGCAAAGAGAAGTGCCTATTGTATTTAGAGGGTGGGGGGGAAATTGCTCGTGGGGTAGTGGGAAAGTAGGGAAAGAGGAGAAGGGGAGGGATTGCTGAGGGAAATGGAAGGAAATGAGGAAGGAGAGGACTTGGCCCAGGCAGACAGGCGAAAGGTAAACAAACGGCCCCCCGACCAGCTGAGCGACGATGAAATGTCTAATAAAAATGTAAAGATTAGAAGTATAGATAAGAGCAATACAGTAGAAAGTGATGAGAATATTTTCCAGGGATTTAAAGATGGTGGGGGGACACAACCCCCCCCCCCCCCCGACTGACAAGACTAGAAGAGAAGGTCGATAAGATGATCGAGGACTTGGAGCGTAGGTTCGGTCATGTTAACAACATTGTACAGAGGGTTGAAAAATTGGAAGAACTAGAGAAGGCGAACAAAAACTTAACTAAGGAAATTGAAGAATTAAAAAAACAGTTAAAAGAAGTAAAATAAGAGAATAAAGTCTTAAAGGAGAATAATAAGGAGAACAAGGAGGGTTGGAAAAAAATCCAAGAAAATAGCAAAGTTGCATTCACTGACATAATCAGACAGCAAATGAATGAACAAACTGAAAACTCAGTTATTAAAGTGATGAGACAGAAGGAGAATATAGTAAGAGACTTAGCAGACAGAAAGAAATGTATAATTATATTAGGAATGGAAGAGAAACATAACCCAGATAGAACCACAAGAATCAAAGAGGAAAATGAAAAAGTAAGAAATTTACTAGAATAAGTTCAGGAAGATGAACCAGAAATAATGAAACAAATCGAAGAGAAATTCAGGCTCGGGAAATATAGTACAGACAAGACCAGACCAATTAAGATTAAATTCAGGTCACAAACTACGGCTGAGAATATCTTATCCAAAACAGGGAAACTAGCAACAAGTGAACAATATAAAAAGGTATGGATAAAAAGGGAAATGAATAAAGAGGAAAGAGAGGAAGAAAAACAGAAAAGACTTGAAGCTAAGGAAAAAAACGAGATAAGAACGGAGTCAGAAAAAGAGAGATTCTATTGGAGAGTAGTGAATATGAAACTAAAGAAAGTCGACATACAAGAGAAAAACAAAAGGGAAACAGAGAACACAATGGAAGTGGCAGAAAACTAAGAGTGTCTTACACAAATATAGATGGATTAATAACAGGATTGAATGAGCTGAATGATTATTTGAAAGAAAAAGAACCAGACATAATGGGAATTGTAGAAACAAAATTAAAAGGTCCACTACCACCCAACAGTGTAGGACATGATGCATATAATTATTGGATTAGAAACAGAGTGAAAAAGGAAGGGGGTGGAGTTATGTTCCTGACTAAGAAGGATATAAACGTGAAGTGTGTCACATATGGAAAGAATACAGTAGAGATGATAATGATGGAAGTAGAAGACAGAGATAAGAAGAGCAGAAAGTTTGTGATAAATTATGTGCCCCCGAAAACAGTCTCATGGGAAGAGAGTGAACATAAAAGTATGTTAGAGGACACAAAGATAACATTAAACAAGATAATGGAAGAGGGAGGAAGAATAGTTATGATGGGCGACTTTAATTGCAAAGAAATCTGCTGGAAAGAAATGACAGTAAAGGGTGGAGACGGCTCATGGGGAAACGCTCTACTTAAGATGGTTACTGACCATACAATGACACAATGGATACAGGAGAACACTAGGTATAGAAATGAAGAAGAGCCATCGAGACTAGACCTAATAATTACATTTGAACCTAGAATAGTGGACAAGATTGAATATAAAACACCAATAAGTAAAAGTGACCACATATTGATTGAACTGGAACTTAATGAAGAAAAATATATGAAAAGAAATGAACAATATAGAAAAGGAAGAATGATGTATGAAAAAACAAACTTTGATAAAATAAGAGAATTCTTTCAAAAGGAAAAATGGAAAGAAATATACAAAGAAGAAACAACAGTAGAAGAGAAATGGAATATTTTGACAAAAATTTACAAAAAAAGGAGTGGAAAAGTATGTCCCAAGACAAAAACAAGAAAAAGAATATGTAAAATGCTGGTACAACAAAAGTTGTAGGGAGTTAAAAGACAAAAGAGACAAAGCCTGGACCAGATGGAAAAAAGACAGAAGACCTGAAAAATGGAAAATATATACCTGTTATAGAAATGAATATGTACAAATGGGCAGAGAGGGAAAGAGAAAATATGAAAAAGATATCATAGAAAAGTGTAAAGATCAACCAAAACTATTCTACAGATTTGTAAACAATAAACTGAAAAACAAACAAGACTTGGAGAAATTAAGACAAGAGGAAGTTGAATACACAGAGGAAATGGAAATGGCGGAAATTATGAACAAACATTTTAAATCAGTGTTTACAAGGGAGAACATACAACCTGAAGAGAACGAATGGAAAGAGAAAGTCCCCCCTATGGAAGAAATAGAAGTAACAAAGAATGAAATATCAACACACTTGAGTAATCTTGATGTCAGAAAATCGCATGGACCAGATGAAATAGCAAACTGGATACTGAAAGAATGCAGGAATGAACTGGCAGACAAAATACATAGCATACTAAATAGTTCCTTGAAAGAAGGAAAAGTTCCAGAAGATTGGAAAAAAGCAAATATAGTACCTATATATAAAGGAGGAAATAAAGAAGAACCTACCAACTATAGACCAGTCTCTCTAACAAGTACAATAGCAAAAATTTGTGAAAGAATGATCAAAAGTAGATGGGTAAAATATTTAGAAAAAAACAAAGTGTTAAATCCAAGGCAATTTGGATTCAGACAAGGACGATCATGCGTCACCAATTTAATATGTTTCTATTCAAGGCTAATAGATATAATACAAGAAAGAGATGGATGGGCGGACTGTGCATTTTTAGACCTAAAGAAAGCTTTTGACAA
>NC_134802.1:8445118-8447618 GCF_046742065.1 Oratosquilla oratoria | reverse complement strand
TGAGGGGGGTCTCAGTCGGGTGTGGGTGAAGAGATAGACAATATTCCTGAGGGACTATTTAACACGAAGTGACTTCATATGTGCCTTGACTTCTCGTAGGATAGGGTTACATAGAGCAGGATACCTAGTCCCATAACTCTTTCCCTTTTTAGCCACATTTTACGACCCGCATGGGATACTCCGTGGCAGAATTCTTTCCTCCTCCACCACAGCGGACAGAGACAAAAAATGGATATATATACTCAAAGAAGTGGTACAAGACAGTTTCAAGAGGGGACAACATGACGGAGGGACAGTCGCAGTAAAATAAAATATAATTTCTCTAGGAATAGAAAATTTCCCGAGTATTGACAAGATTATGTGTGATTCTGCTCCGAAGAGGCGCCCCATATAGTTCTTAAAGCATCGGCTGCATGCTACTGAGCAATTTATACTGCACAATAGCATGCAGCCAATACCCCAGTTGGATAGAGTAAGCAAAAGATCGGGGATGGAAAAGGAGATGGCAGATAGGTGAAAGAATGTTGGGATGGTTTGGACACATGGAAAGAATGAGTGAAGAAATATCAATAAAAGAGTTGTGGAAGGCAGAGGTGGATGGAGTGAACTTGAGGAGACGACCGATTATAATTATGAGACGGATGGGTCGGGTGAAAGGGGCTTTGAAAAAGAGGAATGAATGGAGAATGGCTGTGTATGAATACTGTGATGCGAGGAAGGGAGAGGGGCTGGGAGTGGTTAAGGGTGAATGACATTTTGACACAACTCGAAGATATTTCTCCCCGTCTTCTCTATTTTCCGTACGAGGGCACGGAGAGGATGGTCGCCGATTAAATGAAGCGGTATTGTTGTGGATGTGCTGTGTCTTGCTGCATCGCTTCTGACCCAGGCCAATGGGCGGGAGACAGAAATGACCCTTCATCCACGAAGAGCTAAGAATGCGAGGGAGGAAAGGGCGGTGGTTGGGGGTGAAATGGGTGAGAGTAGACATGTGCCTTTTAACTTGGCTGCTTCCCTTATAAGGGGAAAAAAAACTTTGGCATATTGATTGCTTTCATACATAGCTTTATGTCAACGGAATGGCGTCGATTGAATTAAGCCGATAATATTGGATTTGTTAAGTGTAAGTGCAATTTGGCAAAAAAAAAATTGCGAAATGCTAGTTAGCAAAATCTAATTTTGTGAAATGCAATTTAGCAAAGTAGAAGCTGGCGAAATCCAATTTAGCAAAAATTTTTCTTTCGAAATGGGAAGTAGCCCTGCCGCCATGGTTACTGTCCCTGATTGCCTCACTGTGCACACACACACATGCACACACATACACACACACACACACACACACACACACACACACACACACACCCACACACCCACCCACCCACACACACACACACACACACACACACACACACACACACACACACACACACACACACACACACATCTCTCATGGCGCTGTGGTTAGAGCTCTGGCCTGCCACTACGGAGGTCCGGGTTCGACCCTCGCCCGGGGCTGAAATAATATCAGTATCGCAGCGCTGAGGGGTGTTACTCCAACTCTCGTGGGCGGGGAGTTGGGTGTGTGTGTGTGTGCAAGGTCATAGCATTACCCATAGATCGGACCTACGAGCTCTGAGCTCTCTTCCAGGAGGGAAATAGCTGTCGATCACGAGTCCAACACGTGATCCAAAGACCAAGTGAATACACACACACACACACACACACACACACACACACACACACACACACACACACACACACACACACACACACACACACACACACACACACACATACACACACACACACACACACACACACACACACACACACACACACACACACACACACACACACACACACACACACACACACACACACACACACACACTGATAAGACCAAAGACTGGAATACGCAACGTCACTATGGACACCAAGTACAAAAATAAATAAATAAATAAATTAAGAAACTAGAAAGAATTCAAAGAGCAGCGACAAAGATGGCACCAACACTTTGCAATTTGACATACGAACGAAGATTGGATAAACTAAATTTACCAACCCAGGTACAAAGAAGAGAAAGAGGTGATTTGCTAACCATTTACAGAAACATGAAAGGTACGGAAATTCTTGATAGGGATGACCTACTAAAATGGGACAGAAGAAATACAAGAGGACACGAGAAGAAACTTAAGAAAGACAATTACAGAAGAGATCTGAAAAAGAATAGCTTCACACACAGATTGATAGATATCTGGAACAAACTGAATGAGGAAACGATGAGTTCTCAAACTATACATGACTTTAAGAAAAAAATGGATGTAGAAAGATACAATTGCGAGTCACTACGACCATAGCTCTCTTCCCACAAAATTCAACTAGGTAAATACAACTAGGTAAATACACACACGCACACACACACACACACACACACACACACACACACACACACACACACACACACACACACACACACACACACACACACACACACACACAC